>NW_015388745.1:58905-69249 GCF_001527695.2 Protobothrops mucrosquamatus
CCTCTGCCCTACCCAGCCCCTTTGTCTTAACATGGCTTTAAAAGGGCACATCTACTCTTAGTCCTAAAATGTTTGCATCTCAGTCTCTTATAATATAAGAGTGCTCCCATCTGGCTTTAGCTCGACATTACAGCATTAAATATTGACTGAACTTTCACAAGAAGTGAAATGTCTCTGGCCTAATGTCTCGGTATTGAAATAGATGAAATTGGCTTCTAGCAAGTCCCAAAATGGAAGAGAATCCCAACATCTATGCATCAAACTCGACACGGTGGAGGAGTCAATGTGGCAAGCAGTGAAGGGTCGGGTGAGGAGCAGGAAGACATATTCAAGTGTCCCCTCAGCTACAGAAGACCACTGGGTGGGCTTTGGGTCACCCACTCTCCTTTTGCCTAATCAGCCTCACGGTCCTGCTGATGTAGGGGAAAAACAGATGGAGAGGGTGTCATGCATGCCCCCTTGAGCTTCTGAACAAACAAACAGAATGTCAATCAATCAATCATATAAATAAAGAAGTTTATTCCAGTGTAGTGTTTAGATGTGTGGGGTCTAAACATTGTTCTCTATTCTGAGAACTCTTCAGTCACCATACTGGATGAGAACAACAAGAGGTCCCACTACATTTGGGGTAACAAATTGGGAAACGTTGCCACATTTTGAACTAAATCTGCCAGAATAACAAGCCAAGATCTTCATACAAACCACGAATCCTACTAAATAGCTGGGGGCCCTGTAAATGTTCACACCTCCACAACAGTAAAAGAAAATAGTTAATGAAAGAGGAATTAGAAATACCTGACCACACAAACACCACCGATAGAAAGCAATCTAACCAAGGTCCTCAACTTCAAAAGAGCCGACTTTAACAAACTCAGAGAGAACCCAGGAAAAATGCCATGGATGGAAATCCTAAAGGGGAAAACAACCCACGAAGCATGAGAAACCCTGAAAAATGTGATCACAAAAGCCCAGACTAGCACAATACCTCTGAGGGGAAAAAAACAAGAAATCCAAGAAGAAACCAGCATGGCTGCACAAAGAACTCGCTAACAAACCAAAAGACAAAAAGGACAAATACAAAAAATGGAAAGAGGGGCGCATAACCAAGGCCGATTACCAGCAGACAGCCAGAGCATGCAAAGACAAAGTTTATCTGTTCCCTCAGGATCACCTGAACGGTGAAAATGGGTGTGGAGCCTTCTTAGAACTGCTGAAAAGACTGTGTGGTAAAGAAGGTGATATGTGGAGTCATATCCCTCCCCGTCTGTTGAGAGAGGGCTATTCAGACAGTCTCTTTGACCCCTATTTCAAACCAGCAGTCCTGTCTGTCCAGGATGTAGACTTTGGAGGCCTAATCGATCATTCAGCTTTTGGTTTTTGGTTATCCTCAGGCTACTGGCTGCAATTTAACCCTGGTTAAAAAAGAACATTCTTGGTACAATCCAGTTTCACCTGACCTGAGAGCAGCATCAGTGGAGTTTGATTTAATAAAATAACCTTGCACTGAAAGCCTTTCCTTACATGAAAGTTGGCCTGTCCCCCCCCCCCTGTTCCCAGAAGCCCAGAAAGAATTAAGTTTGAGAAACTACTTAGATAGTCAATTAAAACAAAATGAAATACTACCTTTCCTGTACTGGAAAAGAACCTGATTCCCAATAAGCATTCGAAGATTACAATTTAAAGTGAGGATATATGAGACAAAAAAATTGAAATGAGGTGAGAGATCTAGGTAGGGGTTACCAGTTTGTGTCTTGATTAGCCCGTAATTATACATCGCAAATAAAGCTCCGATTGCAAGATACAAAAATAGTGGGTTTAATTTTAGAAGATAAAACTGAAATCGGAAGAGCTATCAAATAAACACAGGTTCTCTTGCAATCAGCGTAGCAAATGCTGACAGCTAAGAAGTCTAAATAAACTAGGAAATTATGAAACTTTTTGGGGTTGTTTAGTGTTGCTGTGTATATAATATCTATATCTATATCTATATCTATATCTATATCTATGTCTGTCTATCTATATCTATATCTATATCTATATCTATATCTATATGTCTGTCTGTCTATCTATATCTATATCTATATGTCTGTCTGTCTATCTATATCTATATCTATATCTATATGTCTGTCTGTCTATCTATATCTATATGTCTGTCTGTCTATCTATATTATATGTCTGTCTGTCTATCTATATCTATATCTATGTCTGACTGTCTATCTATATCTATATCTATATGTCTGTCTGTCTCTATCTATCTATATCTATATCTATATCTATCTATATCTATCTATATCTATATCTATATCTACAGTATATCATATATATATCTATATCTATATGTCTGTCTGTCTGTCTATCTATATCTATATAGATATATAGATATACTATCTAGATATAGATATAGATATAGATATAGATATAGATATAGATATAGATATAGATATAGATATAGATATAGATATAGATATAGATATAAAACGACTTGCCTTCAGATGTTGTGGGTGATCCACACTGGAGGTTTTTAAAAAGAGATTGGACAGTCATTTGTCCAGAATGGTATAGGGTCTCCTGCCTGAGCAGGGGGTTGGACTAGATGACCTCCAAGGTCCCTTCCAACTCTGTTACTCTGTTCTATTCTGTTCTGGTCCGTATTTTTTCTTTAATCCAGTCCTCATTCAATCATCTCCCACTCATTCTGGACCACCTGTGTTCCTGTTCTACAATGCCCACTATATAAATACTCCACTAGCAGTATATTCAGCTTTTATTTTTCTCCTGAACTATCAACCATACTTCCATATGACAAATGGCAAAACCACATAGCCATTTTCTGGGTTGTTTGACCCAATAAACATCCAATCTTTTCAAGAAAGAGACTTAAAGGACTGTCCTGGATGGACAGATCATTATGGAGAATAACCCACTTTAGGTGATTGCTAAGTCGACGTTGATTTGATGGCTCATAATCCAATCCGTGCAAGAGAAACCTGCATATCATACAATTCTTCCTGCATTTTTTTAATCTTCACTGCATTCATCTCTTTCCCTGAATTCTTCACCATTAAGGTACAGAACCATGAAGCCCCCCAATGACTCGAAATAAACCTGCTGGATCCGTTCAAAAAGAAAACAAAGGCCCTCTAATACATGAAGGGTTTTTGAAAGCATTGGATAAAGCTTTTCTGTCAAACTTGTAGATATGCAAATGAAAGTAGATTTGGATAATTTAATAACTTCCATCTGCTGGGCATTCTGTTTCTCTGCTGAAAAGTCCGAATCCACTTTTCCTATTCTGGCAGAATAACCTTCTCCATGCTGTCTCCATGCCATGTAATAATACAGTTGCCTAAACTAGAAGAGGTCCTGTCTGACTCTTTATGAACGTAAAATTCATCCAGAAGTATTAGTTAGGTTACGGTAATCCACGGTTATAGCCCACCTGAAAGGGAATGGAAAGACAAGAAGTCAGAGTGGAAAATCAGCTGGTAATTAAACATTTAAAAATTCTAATGGTTCTGCCTCCTTATGCTCAATTTCCAGCAGCCGAGAACCAAGCCAAGAGACGTTCTAAATGTAAATAATGGCCCACAGAAGAAAAGAGGACCACCTGGATACAACCTACAAGTATTGTTTTAAACATTGCTGTCTTTCCAAAATGGAGAAAAAATACCTCCTGTTTTCTAACTCTACGCTTGGAGTCTCAAAGTATCTACCATACAGTAAGGCTTTAATTAAAGAAGTAGAAGTTAAATCAAAGCAACATCTCCCCAGTCCACATTCCTGAGATGACACCTTGACTGTGTGTCATCTAGCAGAATTCTCAGCCAGTTTTCTGGGACGTTTAAAAATATAATTTCAGCAACTAAAGTTTGCAGCTGTTTTTTGGGTTTTTTTACTAGATGCCTTTAGGGAAACTACAAGGTTGAGTGTAAAATCAATGGCCATGCTTTTTACATCTGAAACTGGAGACTCAATAACTAGTCCTAGATATCTGAAGGTCACCATTTTTTTTGCCAGTGATAAGGCATGGGTTGCCTGTGAAGACACTGAGAATGATCACTTCAAAGCTCAGCTCTCCACCATAGGGAAGGAATTGTATAAATAACTATATAGACGTGTAGATATGTATAGACTTTATTAGGAGAGATTATATCTTCAAAACCCCAGCCATGATCTTCAGCTTTTACAGATAGTCCTTCACTTACAATCATAATTGAGCCCAAAATTTCCTAGCAAAATGGTTGTTAAGTAAGTTTTGCCTCAATGCATGATCATTCTTACGACAATTTGTTAAGTGAATCACTGCAGTTGTTAAGTTAATAACACAGTTGCTAAATGCCAACTGTCCAGTTGGCATTTCTAGAAAAAGAAACTCCTGGGACATGATTTTACCAAGAGTATAATCCTTTACTGAAAATTTACATTGGCACGGAAGAAGCAAAACCAACTCTGGTTTTTCCATGTGAAAGCTTGTCCAATAGTATTACTTCTTCTTGTTATGGGAACAGTCCACTTCTCCATCGAGCACCTGCACTAGTGACCTTGACATTCTTGCAGGCTCTCAAAGATGCCTCGGTTGCCTAGATACCGTCCCTCCCACCTTTGCCTTCCATTCTACAATTTCTACCCTGTTTTTTGTCAAGCTGTGAGCGAGGGAGAAAATGTAGGTGAAAGGACGAATACCTACGTAGATAGAATAAGGGGGAGGGAGAGGTATGAGCATTCTTAGTTAGTCATAACAATTGCAGCCACATTTTAATCAAGGTCGTTGTGAGAAAAGAATTTGGATGGTAGGAGGGTGGGGGAGAAAAGCCCACACTTATTTGTCATTGGGGAATGTGATATGTGACAGCTTGGTTTGGGATGGGAATTTCAACTTGTAACTTTGTATCAGGGGAGGGAACTTTCAGTTTTGGGTTCAACTATGTAAGCGCCAATACCTTGTTTCCAAATAAAATGTTCTCGAGACTGATTTTTTCACCTTGAAGTTCTTTTGACTGGCTTCATTTAACGGAACCATGACATTAACTCAAAACTCACATCTACTATAACATCCTTGGGGTCCGAGCTCCAGTTGCCTTCCCAAACCAGGAGGGGGGTAGACAAAGATTCAGAGAAGATCTCAGCATGGAGGAAAAAAAGGTTACTAAATGAATGGTTATAAGTTGAGAACTGCCTATATGTCTACTTTCTAGAGCAGAAGATACCATTTAGCTGGTCAAATTACAAGGCAGGCTATTCAATTTTGCCCTTTATTTCCTACTGAAAGAGGAGATATCCTACCAGTGTATCTCCTAGATCACTTACAGGAGAAATCCTTTAAGAATTCCTAAATGAATCTTTAAATCTTTAAATATTAAATATTTCATGCTCTCATCTGCAGCTTCAGTTGTGCCAGCGTTCTAAAATATTGCCCATCTTTTGCAACGCCAGCTACTGTGCATAAACATTGAAATAGCTACAACTGCATGCATTTTTTGAAAAGGGGTGGGGGAATCAGGATTAGGGCTATTTCTCCCAGGCTAAAATGAACTTTAAGGTGACTGCAGAAATATATGCTAGACTTTTGATGGGGAAACATTCAGAGAGGTGTGGGTTTCTGATTGGCATTTAAACATATTAGTGTTGGTGATTAAAAATTATAGTGTAAATGTTAATGCCAAGCTCCACTTGCCCGAAGAAATAAAAGTCTTTTTATTCTAAAAATTCCTACCTGATTTCTCAATTAAATTGTCACTTAAATATTTTAGGGCAGAGGTTTTTTTAAGTCCAAGCAATGGGTACTTCACCAGAGAAGCAATGCTGGATAAACTTTCCACGTCACTAAGGTCAGAGAACTGGATTTGAATCAACTCTGTTGAACCATCAAATTGAAGGCAGGTGGTCCTTAACTCAAAACCACAACTGTTGCTAAGCAGGATAGTTAAGTGACTTTTGCCTCATTTTTCAACCTTTCCTGCCACGGTTTGTTAAGCCAATCGTTACAGCTTTTAAATTGGTAACACGGTTGCTAAGCGAAACTAGCTTCCCCATCAACTTTGCTCGATAGAAGGTCACAAAAGGGGATCATGTGACACCACCACCCCGGGACACTGTGCAACCATCATAAATATGAGTCAGTTGACCAGCATCCCAATTTTGATCACGTGACCATGGGAAGGCTTTTTTCCAATGCTGTTGTAACTTCAAACCCTCACTAAATGAACTGTAGTCAAGGACTACCTGAATTTAAGGAATCCGGACATCAGTTGTGGGCTCGTGTTGATGGAAGCAGTAGACATAGAAGGGAAAAAAAGAGTTGCACGCAATTATAATCCCATCTTGAATGACTTTCTGTTTTGCAACAGAGCGAAGTTCCTTGCTTCCTAATCTTGAGAAATATTCTAGAAGATAACGAAACCAGGCAGACATGTTCTGCATTGCCCTCCAACTATTCTCGTGCAATTGGACGGAAGTAAACTGGCGTTGGAACATATGCTGGGGCAAAATTTATCTCGCCTTTCTCTTATCAGACAATAAACCTATCACTGCATACAATACAGTGCAGCTAACTTTTGCACCTCAGCTATTAAAGCATGCAAATAAGTTACTACAGAAGCCCAGGGTGCATTATGCCGCAGACCATGTCATTAGAATTTTACATGCAGTTTTAAATTGGTTTTTATTATGCTGTATTGTTGTAATTTTGGTGCCCAGTTCTTTCATTGTCCTGACAGTTCGTTGAATGTGAACAATTTGTGTGGCATTAGAAATTATTTCAAAGGAGGAGAGAATTTTGAATAAATTTTCAGGGGTAGAGTAAGTGTTCTTGCGTTAATTTGATTTTATGGTGGACAAGAGGGTATATAGGAACACCCTGCCTTTTCCCACTTCCATTCAATTAAATTTGGGGTGCATAAATGCAGATGACCACTAGATGGCAGCACAATTAGAGTTTTCTATGCTTCTTTGCTGCCATCTAGAGATTGAAGTAGTAATAATGATGTCTTACAGCCAGCATGGTGGAGGAGCTGGATGGATAAATTAGGGTAAAAAAAAAAAGTCTTATTGTACTAAATCAGTAGATTTGAGTTCTTGTATTTGGAAAGTAAGAATCCAGAAAGAAAGAAAGAAAGAAAGAAAGAAAGAAAGAAAGAAAGAAAGAAAGAAAGAAAGAAAGAAAGAAAGAAAGAAAGAAAGAAAGAAAGAAAGAAAGAAAGAAAGAAAGAAAAGGCATTAACTTCCAAGTCCCTTTAGTGCAGTAGACTAAGATAATAACATCAAACCTCAACTTTTTACTTTTACATAATAGTATAAACTAGCCATTTCTACAACAACAAACCTGTTAATCAGTAAAACCCAAAATCAAAGTTTCCTTTTTTTCCCACTTTGAGCACAAAGTCCAGAAGCGGTTTCCAAGTAGAAACAAAAGTAATTGAATTTTTTTTTTCTTTAATCTTGCTGCCTTCAACATATATAACATCAAAGTTCCATTTTTTTCCTCCAAGTCTTTTTCCATTAGATCCAAAAGAAAACTTTCTGGTTTTATCTTTCTATTCACTTTGAGAATCTTCTGTATTAAAATGTGAATCCTACTCGGCTTCTTTCTGAAAACTTCAAGGTAACGCAAGAGCCTGTGTGCCTTTACTTCTTAAATCGCTGGCTTTTTTCAGTTCTAAGTGGATAAGCCTCTAATAATTGTGAAGCCAAGAATATAAATGTGAAGTAGTCAAGAAAAACAGTCATTGGCTAGGAAGTGTGCAGTGCAAAGAAAATGGTTTGCTCCATAGACTTAGGAATGAGTCCAAAGAGTTTTAGCTTGATTGGTGCAATACATTGAGGAAATATAAAGCCAAATTATTTGATGCATATGTGTAATTCTAGAAATACCAATTTTTTTCCCTGTCATAAACTCATTTCGGTGTAGTATCGCATGCAAAAGAATAATAAGGACTTGCAGGAAAAGGTCAGCTAAAATAAGATAATCCTGATTAAATTAACCATGGTTAATTAATTATATGGCTTGATCTTTCTCCTGTTCTTTGTCTTGCTGGGCATCAATTCAGCAATTTAATCCCACTCTCTTTAAATCACACCACTCACCCCTAATTGGGATACTGTTTTTTAATATCTGCTTATCCTGGTTTAAAATCCAATAATAAAATAATACTGCGCCTCTATTGCTTATTTCAGATGTAGTGAGGAATTCTGATTTCATTTAATTAGGTCTGCAGGGCTGAGGCTAAGACGATAGGGGAATATATTGATTTTATCCCTTTGGTGTAATTTTACACGATGCTAAGTTCTTATTTGTTATTTTGGTCTGTTTGTTTGCATTTGCTGTGATTGAACCAGACTTTGATCCAACCCAGGACACACAACTAACAAAATATTTGCTGTTTGCTTGTTTGTTGCAAAAGCCAGGGGAAAGTACACAGGCTAAGCCTATCACATCTGGCCTACCAAAATCCAGAGAGTCGTTACAGGATAGCAAACCATTGAGAGATTTCTGTATCCTGATTATTTGTATTTCTGCTACCTGGATAGTACAGGTTATTATATGAAATGAAAGAATTTCAGATATCCAGGAAACGGTTTAATTTTACACTCCCTTTGATAATTTCCAACTCATAAGAATTTATTTGTTATCGCAATTATGTGAGGATATATTTGAAAGCTTACCACTTAAATCAGGGGCTGTGAAGGGGTTGCAATCAGGCTGCGGAAACAGATGGCGAGCACAAGCATGCATACACACCTACGCATCCTCACTTGAGTGAGCAGTGGGCAAGCACATACATATGTGCTCCATTTGTGTAAATGGCAGGCGCACTATGCATGCCACTCATGAAAATGGAGCTGCGTGCATGCACGCACAAATTTGCCGGCCACTCTCGTGGCACCATCACCTCTCCCCCATCCCCCCACCCCCCGGGTCTGCAAAGCCAGAAATGTTGGGGAACTCTGACTTAAATAACAATAATAATTTAGAAGTAGAACAATTGTAGGAAAAGAAAGGAAAGTAGAACTAACAGTAATAGGTGCCTTCGGTGCAATCCCAAAACATCTGGAGCACCACTTGAACGCCATCGGCATTGACCAATTCACTATCAGTCAATTACAAAAAGCAGCTTACATCCTGTAAGGCAGAACAATACCTGTTCACACCATCAAACAACATCTGCCTATCCCGGGTCCTTGGAAAGGACTTGATAGGTGGATAAAAATGCCAAATCTAATCTGAACACCTGGCTGACTGGGCGACAAGCCATCATAAATTAAACGATGCCCTGGATAAAAAGCCACTATTTAAAATGAAAATGAACAATGGAGCAACAATAATACTTTCAAGGGGTTTTTTTTTTTGGTTGTTTATCCAGATCTTTCGACACATAAGCTTATTCCCTGTTGTTGATTTTCAAAGCAGCTCCTGCTCACACTGTTAAACAACAAAGATTCATGAAACATAAGGTCAAGTGGTATAAGAGTTAGTATTAAAGAATGAATATTTTAATGTATTAGCGATAGCAATAGCATTTAGACTTCTTTACAGCCCTCTCTAAGCAGTTGACAGAGTCGAAAACCTTTCTCTTCACGCACAGGGGGAGGTTATTATTGAAAATTACACTTAGCTTGCTGAATGCCTGCCAACCACATTTAACATGCCGTTTTGTATCACCTTCCATTGAGATCCATTGGCAAAGGTATATGTAGGGGTCTACTACGTCTAGTTCTTTTCCAGATAGAAAGATGTTTTATACCTTTTATAAACTGCCCCAAACATTGTGAATTGGAACGGCAGTGGCTTATGGTAGATCGGAAGCCATTGTGGGTTTTCTACGTGTGAAATGAAAATAACAGGTTGTTAGATGGTTTTGAAGTTTAGTTTTGCTGTTGGATTTACCTGTCCCAAAGATGCTTTTTCAGGAGGCAACTGGACTTTCTTGTTTTTCTCTGAAGACGTTTTGCTTCTCCTCCAAGAAGCTTCTTCAACTCTGCCTGGATGGTGGGGAGTGGAAGGGTTAGTCAGAGCTGAAGAAGCTTCTTGGAGGAGAAGCGAAACGTCTTCATAGAAAAACAAGAAAGTCCAGTAGCCTCCTGAAAAAGCATCTTTGGGACAACCCTGACCTGGATGACTAAGAATCTCCATAGACAGTTGGGTTTACCTGTTAACATTTATTTATTTTAATTTTTTTGCAATAAATAGATGTAGGTCAAATTAGCTGGGCAAACAGAGCTGTAGAAGTTTATAAATTATAACCTGTTTTTCGGGGGTGGTGGTGGAAACTATTATTGTTGTAATATATTAATCAGTATTCAACTAGAGAGGACAACCTATGTATATGTTTGTTTTTTAATGTACAT
>NW_015388745.1:69349-75234 GCF_001527695.2 Protobothrops mucrosquamatus
TATATATATATATATATATATATATATATATATATATATATATATATATATATATATATATATATATATATATATATATATATATATATATATATATATATATATATATATATATTGGAGCTGCCGTCTCTCTATAAATATTGGTGGGGGGGTGTGGAGTGCTGGCTTTGTTGCTGTAGGTGGGTTGGTTGGCTGTGTTGGAGTTATTGTTTGCGGATTGTTCGGCTGTTTTGTAACATCCTGAGTAGCTGAGGTGCTGGCTGTGTGCCCATTAGTCTTACGACCTGGGTAATGGGCTGTGTGATGACATCCTGAGATCTAGTGTAGTGATATCCTGAGTTCTGTGTTGCCAATATTTATAGAGAGACGGCAGCTCTGATCACACTCTGCTCGCACAAGCATGAAGCCGAAGACCCCAGCCTGAAGATGACGAGTGGGACCTCGTCGAAACATTGCCAAGACACACTCAATCTTACACGGGAAAAGACCCGAATATGCCAAGACCTGCATACCTGTACCCAAGAAAATCTACGAAAACATATACGAGCAAAAGCACAAGCACGAAGCCGAAGACCCCAGCCTGAAGATGACGAGTGGGACCTCGTCAAAACATCACCAAGATACTCTCAATCTTACATGGGAAAAGACCTGAATACGCCAAGACCTGCACGTATATATATTGAAGAAATATAAAGAAAGAATTGAAACTCTAAAAGCTAGCTGTTGTCTCTGTGATGCTTCCAGATTGTAAAAGTCCAATGTAGCTGGAAACTAACCATGCCTCTTTTTCGGTAAATCTTTATAAAAAACTCCAGTTTGCTTATGGACCCTAAAAACAAAAGGAATGTGTGTATATGGCATCAATAGATTTCCAGGGAGAAATAACATTAAAATAGTAATTTTGATCCTGGCTGGACTCAACCTTCTTGGCATACATGAGTATAGAGTGAGATTCTAACTGTTTAGGATTCAATTCAGTGTTCAACATGGATCACTGCACAACAGATGCACAAAGGATCTCTTTTAGACTAAATTGGAAAAAAAAATACTTGGAATTTATCTCCACAGACTGAATCAATTTTCAACAAAAACAGTCTGCAGGAAGTGTAATTCACTTAAGTATAGCTGGGGGAAAAAGAAGATTAATTTATTTACACAGAAGAATGCTGAAGTCTTGACTGTTGAAGCTCTGCGCTCCCAAAGCACAAAAAATTAAAAAATAAAAAGCTGCATTTCCCATGGCTAGCAGATCTAGGTGCTTCTCCTTTCTGACCTTGCTTTAATGCTGTAATACTTTTTGAATCAGCATCTTCAGATCAGTTTTCAAAAGCAGCCTTGTCATCTTGCAATGATTTGATCTAAAAGTAACTAAGAAATGCAATAACTCTCATTATAGTGGAGAGAGAAAGTTGCAATAGAATGGAATGGAATGGAATGGAATGGAATGGAATGGAATGGAATAGAATGGAATGGAACGGAATGGAACGGAACAGAACAGAACAGAACAGAGTAGAGTAAGTAGAGTAGAGTAGAGTAGAGTAGAATATAGTAGAATCTTTATTGTCACTTTAAATGTACACTAATCAGCATACATTAAAATGACATTTTGTTGTATTCAGTTCTCAAAAATACCATTATGCATATACCCACACATATATGACAGAGAAACATCACAGTCTATTTCAAATGTATACATATACATGGCGGGGGGAAAAAGAATCCTGTGAATTTACAAGATGGATGGCATAAGGAACAAAGCTGTTACAGAATCTAGTAGCTCGGCTATAAATACTTCAAAACCTCCTCTCAGAGGGGAGCAACATGCTTCAAGCTCTAAGCACATAGCGCTTATAAGCAGTGTCATTCAATCGCTAGCATGTTAAGATGGAAAAAACAGTTCTGATCATCCAATAATTAGAATAATCAATAAATACATTCCTGCTGCTCCAAACCCTTTGGGCAAAAAGTATCAGAGTAGGCAATATTTTAGGAAGATGAAAAAAACTTGTCACCATGTGAAATATGACCGTGTCAAGCCAAACTGAGATTCTGAAGACTTAATGGAGCTGTCTGTGTAGTTTTCTTGGCAAGAGTAAAGAAGTGGTTCAGCTTTGCATTCTGGCAATACTGACATTCTCTGAAGATGTCCTGTGCTAAAGAGGCTTGTTCTTGCTTAGCTTCTGAACGTAATCTCCTGGCTCTTGAGATAGATAGATAGATAGATAGATAGATAGATAGATAGATAGATAGATAGATAGATAGATAGATAGATAGATAGATAGATAGACAGACAGATAGATGTAGGTAGGTAGGTAGGTAGGTAGGTAGGTAGGTAGATAGATAGATAGATAGATAGATAGATAGATAGATAGATAGATAGATAGATAGATAGATAGATAGATAGATAGATAGATAGATGGATATAGGTAAGCAGGTAGGTAGGTAGGTAGGTAGACGAACGGATGTAGATAGATAGATAGATAGATAGATAGATAGATAGATAGATAGATAGATAGATAGATAGATAGATAGATAGATAGATAGATATATGATATAGATATAGATATAGATATAATAGATTAGATAGATAGATAGATAGATAGATAGATAGATAGATAGATAGATAGATACATAGATAGATATGATATAGATAAATAGATATAGATATAGATATAGATATAGATATAGATATAGATATAGATATAGATATAGATGATATAGATATATAGATATAGATATCAATTTTATTACATTTAGGTTAGAATGGCAAAGATGGGATGTAACTTAGAGAACATTTAACAACTGATTCATGCAGATCTGACTGAATTAGCAGAGAGCATCATAAACAAAGAGATTCAGAAAGTGGTCCGTGACTATTAATGCCAACCCCATAGCAATTTAGTGGAATGTTAGATTTTCCTTTATGCAATTCAGGTTTTCACAGAGAGTTGCATTTTACTTCGCAATATGTGACCTCAGATATGTGACCTCAGTCTTTCATCACTAATCTTTCTCTTGAACTTAGCTGACCATAAACACTGGGGATCTATTCAAGAAGTTTTCCTTTGTCATCTCTTGAAGTGAAATAATTGTTCTTGGGGGCTCAAGAAGTAACAAGGCTTAGTAAATTGCTAAAAAAAAAACCAAAACAGGATGGGAAAAGGTCACCATACAAAGGACCACTTATGGAACACAACCAAAGTCTACTTTGTGGTCTTCTATGGCTCTTCTCCACCCTCTTACTTTCCTCTCTGATCCATCATCTCTTCTTTTGATTCCAATCTGCAGGATATGTCCCACATCTGAACTGCTGAACTTTTATTCTGTCTGGCATTTGCCCTTCTTTTTTTTTTTCTCTCTTAAAATTGCCAATTTGATTTTAATAGCAGCTCACTGTAGTATGTGAATCTGTCCATGGCAAGGAGCAAAACACTATCACTGGCTAAGTTTTATACAATAAAACTTAAGATTGTCTATATTGGAAGTTGAAAGAAGACTGTCTTTTATCGTTCCTGGTAATGTTCCACCTTTGCACTTCCAGCTACCGTATTATTTTGCTGATATGAAAAACCAGGTTTTCTTAACAAGGGCATCCTCCAAGGGGGACCATATCTCTAAAGCATCTGAAGGCAAGACAAGAAGCAAGACAAGATGAAAACTAATCAAGCAGAGAAGCAATCTGGAACTAAGAAGAAATTTCTTGACCATATCTCTAAAGCATCTGAAGGCAAGACAAGAAGCAACTGACGGAAACTAATCAAGAAGAGAAGCAACCTGGAACTAAGGAGAAACTTCTTGACAATTAGAACAATTAATCAGTGGAACAACCTGCCTCCAGAAGTTGTGAATGCTCCAACGCTGGAAGTTTTAAAGAAGAAATTGGACAACCATTTGTCTGACATCATGTAGGGCTTCCTGCTTTGAAGAGGCAGTTTGTTCTGTATTAGCTATGAGGATAAGTCAACTCTGCTTTATTTTCAAAATACAGCTTCAAAAAGTAAGTTCTATTTTTTATGCAGTCTTAATTTAGAAGTGGCTAAGGGGTCATTTCTCCACCTTGCCTGAAATGATAGGTTAATTGGTGGCCCTGAGTCAAACTCTCGTGACTGATAACACATTCCCTAAGAATTCAAGGAGAATAGCTGGAAGTACCCCTTGTGATTCCAGCATGATATTAAAACAATTGCTTCGGTTTACCTAGGGCCAATTCTACGGGAAAAACTCATTTGATTTGTGTTTGCACACAACACATATTTCAACTAATCAAACTCAGCTCTCTTTCAAAATGTTTCCTCTCCAAAGTAAATCTTGTTTAACATAATGGTTCAGGCAGATGAAGCTTACTTAAATCAGTTTGAGATATTAGTCAAGGAGACCCAAAATCAATCTGGTGAGGTTTACACACACACACACACACACGTGTGTGTGTGTGTGTATAAATAAAATACTTTGTCTTGTAAGCTTCCTTAACCTCATATTTGATGTATACAGAATGAAATATATCTTAAAACTGCCATCAAATGAATGATTGCAACAATACACTCAAGCTTCTCTATAATCATAATCATAAACTTACCATTTATGTGGATAATCAAGGACATCAGAGGACATTAAACAAGCAGGGGGGAAAAAGTTAATCTGACTTCTGCCAAATTTCTAGCTTCTAATCACACAGCCCTATTGAGCAAAATGTTTCAGTGTGTAGACTCGAGCAATCTCGTAACAATTGTTTATGTATGAGGAACAGAATTAAAGAAAGAGAAATAATGGGATTTGAAAGCCTTGTTGACATAAAAAAAATCCCAGCCAATTTCATTTGTTTTATTTGAAAGTGTTCCTTCTTTTGTTATGAGTACAGTAGAAATTTAGTCCAAGTGAAAATGTGAAAAGCAAGTCATTAAATAAAGGAATCAGAGAAAGGAAAGGAAAGGAAAGGAAAGGAAAGGAAAGAAAGAAAGGAAGGAAGGAAGGAAGGAAGGAAGGAAGGAAGGAAGGAAGGATGGAAGGAAGGAAGGAAGGAAGGAAGAAAGAAAGAAAGAAAGAAAGAAAGAAAGAAAGAAAGAAAGAAAGAAAGAAAGAAAGAAAGAAAGAAAGAAAGAAAGAAAGAAAGAAAGAAAAGCTATTTTTTTTTCAATTTCTCCTCTGGTTTTTTTCTTTTGTCTGTGTGTGTGGGCTTCCAACGAGGAGTTGTAAAGCTGCCAAGATAACGTTTTCCTTCCATCATAAGGCTGGAATATCAGAAGAGGAGTGAAACCAAATTCCCTTCGATGGAGTGAAAACTTCCTAGAAACATAGCTACTGTATTTGTGGGTGGAAGGCAAAGAAAGAAATGACAGGCGCCAAGAAATTTGATGCATTTCTGTCAGGTTGCATGACATCATTATATCACATGTACAATGATATTGTGGCACTCAGACTAGACATAGTGGCATCATTGTGGCATGTTGCTGTGTGCGGCCTATAATTATTATATCCTTTGAGTTCTCTGAGATTGTTTTCTTGCAGACATTTTATTACCCAACTAGGAAACATAATCAATGTGAGAAAGGAGTGGGGGTTGCCCTCTGTTTATATACTGGTGGTTTACAATGTTGGTGGGAGTGTTCTTAGTGCTTAACAACTGGCTCATATTTATGACGGTCGCAGTGTCCCAGGGTCTCGTGATCCCCTTTTGTGGCCTTCTCACAAGCAAAGTCAAGGGGGGAGCCGTATTTCCTTAACAACCGTGTTACTAATTTAAGAACTGCTGTTATTCCCTTAACAACAGTGACAAGAAAAGTCATAAAATGGGGGTAAAACTCACTTAACAAATGTCTCACTTTACAACAGAAATTTTGGACTCAATTGTGGTCATAAGCCGAGGACTACGTGTATTTTGCTCTGTG
>NW_015388745.1:77397-79572 GCF_001527695.2 Protobothrops mucrosquamatus
ACCAGGGACTGCCTTAACGATCAGATTAAACTGCTTAAACAATATGAATTATAGAACAAGTGTAAATGAACCAGTTCTAAAAACCCAGGGATCTAAATCTGTAAATATTGGATTAGTGTGTTTGTTTGTTTGTTTGTTCATAAATCACCAGGAGCGATCTTCAAACTCAATCCTCAAATTGATTCAGGCACCAAATTGCATCGGGGACCTCAGAATTAGAGATTCAATGCACTTTGTTAACTTTCCAGCGTCTCAAACTTTGGTGCAGTTTTCCTTCCGTATATGAACAAATTTTGAGGAGTTCAGCAATGTAATATAACAGGGCTTTTCAACCAGTGGTACGGGTACCACCTGTGGTACATTGGCACCTGGCAGGTGGTACGCGACCATCCTAGAAAAGTGGTAGCAGGGGAGGGGAATGAGCTGAACCGGTGGCAGCACCGCACAAGCCTGAGCGAGAAATGGCAAAAGCTGCAGGGCTGTCAGGGCTCAATGGAAGCGCCAGGATCAGTGCCGCTTTCCAGCTGATCGGCGCTTCTTTGGGGCTATCAGGGCTCAGTGGAAGCACCAGGATCAGTGCCAGGCTCCAGCTGGAGCTCGGTGCTGATCCTGGTGCTTCCGCTGAGCCCTGAAGAAGCACCAATCAGCTGGAATGTTGCAGCATCTCTAGGGTCTTGTGATTTACATTCAGGTTCTTGGCAACTGATTCATATTTATGACGGTCACAGTGTCCCAGGGTCATGTGAAGTGACCAAAACCTGCTGCAACCACCCAGCAGATGGGGGGAATAAAAACCAAACACCCCCCCACCCCACCCCCGCTGCCAATCCTCAACAGAAATGCTCACAACAATGAAAATCTCGGGCAGGAGGAAGAGTGCCGCCGGGCGGGCAGGCATCTTGCTCAGCTGTGGCTTGGGGGGCACTTTTTTTTAGTGCCATTGTAACTTCGAACAGTCACTAAGCGAACTGTTATAAGTCGAGGACTACCTGTACTTTTTTCCTTTTTTTTTTTGGTCATCAGGTTTTTGACACCTTGCTGGTGGTACATGGATGTTGCCATATCCTAAAAGTGGTACAATGGGTAAAAAGGTTGAAAAGCCCTGTAATATAATATAATTAGTATCAACACAAGTCAGCCATTCTGACAAGCTTGAAAGCCCAGATCAACAAAGAGCTAAAATGTTTACTGTTTAAGTTGGAGAACACCATCTTCATTCATTCAGGACAACTTCCTTACCAGCTGTTTTCTAGACAGTTCTTTTTGTCATCCTTGCTAAAGAGGTGTCGTGGGAATATACCAATAATCTATTGTGAAGGAACACTTAAAATTATTCAGCTGGATCTTGGCAAGTACATCTTCTTAAAAAGTCCATTATCCCAGTTCTTGTCATCTCATTCTGTCACCCACCACCCCGATGAATCAGGTGCTCACATTTTAATGCTTCTCCGTTGTCGTTTATGACCCGAAGGGGACGAATTAAAATTTGTTGCCTTTGAATCAGATATTACTCATCTTGAAGCTCAAATCTGACCTGGAACAACCCTGTTGTTTTGTACAACTTGAGTGCAACTGTACTTGCACTTATACAATTGTGTGTAAATTCTGTGCAGTGCCCTTAAAAAAAAAGAGGACATTTTCAGGGGAAAGAAATGACAAGAAAAAATGCTTTTTCAATAGAGAATCGGTGTCCTAGCCATCTGTTTCTTAATTCCCTGTCTTACCTCTGCTTTTCTGCATCCTTCTACATTAATAAAACAGGATAGCTTCGCTTTTCAATAATTGTTCTTTTAATTCCATGGACTAATAACTTTGAAGTGGAACCTTTACACCAGTTGATCACTTGGCCACCATTTCTCAGATAATGGGACTCCAGTTTAGGTCGATGGATATATTTACTATCTATTTATTAATACAAGAAGAAGAATACAGAAGAATATATAACTGATTGTGGCTTATTTATTATGCTTGAATTATCTGTTGTTGTTTGTCCATCGATTTCGATGAAGACCTTGACATCTTATGAAAGTCAAGATGTCAAGACTTGCGCGTGGATTGGATTAAAGTGAGGGAGAGGTGCGCATAGTCAGCCTCACTCTCTCTTCCCAGATTCCATCTTGTTCCAATGGCAGGACAAAAGTCGAGACAGTTGGAGATGGGCTGGGCGCAGTGGTT
>NW_015388745.1:81557-98653 GCF_001527695.2 Protobothrops mucrosquamatus
AAACTGCCTTCATGATCGTTGGTCCTATTTTAATAGGTCTCATCCGCTCAATCCGCCAGAGTCTGTCTTCACATGCTTGGGATAGACAAACCCCTTGCTCACCGAATGTCGAAGACACAACGGCTACTCTCAACCTGGTTTGGCCAGCCTGTCGAAGCTGTTGCCTGGGGTGTGGCTGCTGCGCATGTTACAGCTACTAGGAGCCACAGGTGAGAGCTGAGTGTCAGGTGGGGACCAAAGGTGTATGAGCTGCCCTAAAAAAAGGGCATGACATGCCCTCCACCAGAGGTGCTACCCCTCCCTGAACACCCCATACACCCCTGAATTATCTAAGGTGCTTATGAATGCTAACCCAGAGAAAAACATGTGATGCTGTATGAAGTTTGGCTGTTCTTTTTTATATGGTATTTCAACAGTTTAATTTTCCAGTTCTTGCTTCCTGGCTATAAGATGGTGTTCAAGGAAACATTATAATCACATACCAGTATATCTCTGCATTACATCAGAAGCTAAGGTTTGATGTAGTTTGATGTAGCTTTTCACTGAAACATCACATCTGCTTAATGGGACATCCTTTGATTTAATTAACATGAAGTAAAGAGGTAAACAAAGTCTAGACACCTAACATCTGGAAAACTATTCTGGATAGTGAGCCTGTTCATTAAAATGATGGCAAATCCATCAATCAGAACCATACTGAGGGCAAGAAGTATAATGATGATGCTTCTTGAATGCTCCTCATTGGGGTTGTTAATATCCACCATTTCATCCTTTAGAGTTTAGATGCAGCCATAAGACAACAGGTATGCTTCTGATGGATATAAAAATTTGGAACCCAGTTGTGTGTCTGATAGCTGCATCCTTCTCCTAGACATGGAATAAATGTCAAGAAAAAAGCTTTATGCATCCTTATTTTGCTGTGCGTTACCACCTATGGAGATCGTGGTAGAAAATCTCAATTTAATCAATAAGAAACTGGCTTCTAAAGCAGCAAAGGCAGGCAGTGTGATCCAGTGGAAAAGAGAATTGTCTTTAGATTTTGGAAATCTTCAAACTCCAGATCTTCAGCTGGCTAGTGCATAAGCTTTAACTGAATTAGTGATTCATCCATGTGGATCCATCAGTGATGAAGCACGACAAACAACAGAAGTCGTGGGTGCCCCATCGCTGGAAGCTTTTAAGAAGAGACTGGACAGCCACTTGCCTGGAATGGTATAGGATCTTGAGCAGGTGGTTGGACTAGAAGACCTCCAAGGTCCCTTCCATCTCTCTTATTCTTTTTATTCTGAATTGAAGTCACTGGTTAACAAAACAAATCTGAAGGCGGATCTACTTTAGATCATGTACTGAGACACATGCTCAAATTTCATGGCCAACTTCTTTACGAGGACCCTGCGCCAGTTTGAAACCAGTTTGGGACTCCCATGGTCCCATGGTGTCAAGGAAGCATGGGAAAAGACATTCTTAATGCAGGAAGACAAGGCTCAGAGTAAAATTTGGAAGCAATCATTTCCGCGAAGGCTGGTGTTCCAAGTGCAGATTTGACGGCTGTCTAAACTATTTTCTTATTTGGGATCTGTAAACTGTTGCCCATTAATTATGCATTCAAATTTGCAGGAAGGCACTGTGTTTAATTTTGTGTCAGCTTCTGTTCCTTTTGAAATTAATTGAAACCCACTATTTCAGCAGGGGTGCTGAAACATTTGCATGCGACCACGTCTTACTTTCTGATACATCCAGTGGGTTGGTGGTATACACCATGAGTCTACTTTTGTCTACCTTAATCGCGCAGACTGCAGTCCTTCCCCCCCCCCAAATATTATCCTGACTTCATGCCTCCTAAATTTGCCTGTCATTTAATTCAGTGGAGCAACAGAGATTTTATGCCTGTTATTTGTGCTTGACTGTCCCTTTTTTCCTGCAGATGTTTCTTGAAAAACAGATAGCGAGCCCAACTAGAGTTTTATGGGCTTATTTCTCGCCATTAATGCCTGGAATTGTGGAAATGCGCACTAAAAAAATACGGACAGTTTGAAAGATGAGAATGTGGACGATTGAAGCAAAGTTTATTTTCCTTTTAATGCAAGATAAATGGCTTCTATCTGGAGGAAAAAAAATACCAGCATAAAGAGCTGACCAAATACTCTAAAGGATAAAACAGAGTATAAAAGCTCGGGAGTTTAAAGGAACTCAGTGTATTTTTTGATTTGGTTCAGGAAATAGACAATTAAAAATAATCCCCAAATTATATGAGGAATCGGTCAAATTAAGTGAAGAAAGGAGACAAATTCCTCAGTTGTTTGCTTCTCTGCATGCCCATTGCTGGAGCTGAGGTTTCATAAGTTCTTCTAATTAGATAATTAATTAACAATTGAAAAATGCATGCATGAGTTTGCCCAAATTCATGTTCGTTGCGTCAATGACATCCCTGCAGTTCCCTTCTCCTTTTGTCTTCATCATCCCTGCAGTTCCCTTCTCCTTTTGTCTTCAATCTTTCCCAGTGTCAGGGTCTTCTCAGAGAAGTCCTTTCTTCTCGTTTGATGGCCAAAGGATTTGAGCTTCTGCTTCTGCATCTGTCCCTCCAAATAACAGTCAGGATGTTTCTGTATTAAGGGCTCAATTTCCATGCCCACAATGGGAACAGCCTTACTAGACTGTGTTACAATAACAGAGCGAGGAAGTCAAAAGAGTTCGGTCTTTTCTCCAGAAACANCCAGAAAAAGGAAGCACAACTTGCTTAGGTTGATATCGGGTAGCTTTCCTTCATCTGATTGTAGCCAATGAGCACGAGTGTTTAGAGAGCCAATCAGGTGTCATCTTGTTTTGGCAATGAGCCGATCAGATCACGGTAAGATTCAGTGATTGATGTCATGTATTGAGGCTGAGAGGAGGACATTTGTCAGTGTGTTATGTGATGGCTATCAAGTTGGTTGGGGTTTTTTGTGTTCTTTCCTTTAGTGAGCTTGTAAAACGTAATAAAATTAAAATAATGGTGCAAAGAGTTGAGTGGTCGCCCAGAAAGCGATGTAAAATAGTATTATTAAGTGAACAAGGCTGCAGTTATAAAGAAATTAGAAGAAAAACTGGTGGAAACTTAACCAAAGGTGGCATTTCTACTGTACATTTTTCCCAAAAGGTTTCCACAATTTGGGCCACTACTGTAAGGCTTCCATCTTGGATTTTGGCAATGATCCCTCTGCAAAGGCATCCTTTGACTTCTTCTGGGGCTGTGAACACAAAAACGCTACAAAAAATGATTAGATAAAGATGATTAGCCACTCCAAGGGTCTTTTTTTTCCCTTTTCTTATTCTTTTGTTTCCCAAATATGGAAAGAAAGGGGGGGAAAAGAAAAGAATTACCTACCAAACTGTCAAAATCTACTTTAATCAACACTACGTATGTATGTGGATATTCGTGGCATGGTATACAAATAACATTAAAGTCAGTTTATTTCTTTTTGGGAGAAAATGGAATGATATACATCTAAACTGGTATATCTTTTTTTAGTAAACAAACTTCCAGGTGGAATTTGCTACAGTAAAGTGCTTGTTCAAATATATAGAGAAAAGTGTTTTTTCAGGCATGGTATAACTGATGCAAAACAGTCACATTAATAATAGTAATCAGAATAGAGCTGGAAGGGACCTTGGAGGTCATCTAGTCCAATCCCTTGCTGAAGCAGCAGACCCTATACCCGTGGTGGCGAACCTATGGCACGCGTGCCACAGGTGGCACACAGAGCCCTCTCTTTGGGCACGCGCACCGTTGCCCCAGTCCTAGGCCTTCAGCTGGGTTTTATAAAACCCTTTTCGCTTTAGGCCTCCTCCACTGTGTGCAAAAAAAATGGTTCACTCAGTCAATCAATTTCAACTTTTCACAGGGAAAAAAAAGATCTCACAAAGCTGGAATTGATTGATTGAACTTTTTAGTCCCACCCAGTCTGCTGTTACCACTGCAGCCACGCCCACCCAATGGGCCACACCCACCCAATGGGTCACACCCACCCAATGGGCCACGCCCACCCGGCATCCAACGATACATAAGTGGGTTTGGGGTTGCAGTTTGGGCACTCGGTCTCTAAAAGGTTCGCCATCACTGCCCTATACTATTTTAGACAATGGCTGTGCAGTTTTTTCTTTAAAAACTTCAGCAACAGAGCACCTACACAACTTCCTATGTGAAGGACTCGTGGCAAGGGATGGGCTGCACCTCACAAAAACAGGAGAAAATGTACTCGGAAAAAGACTGGCCCAACTCGTCAGGAGGATTTTAAACTAAAATTGAGGGGGAAGGGTGACCAATCTCTAGAATCTCTAGAACCCAAACATGGACAACCATTTGTCTGAAATGATATAGAGTTTCCTTCTTGAGTAGGGGGCTGGACTAGAAAAGCTCCAAGGTCCCTTCCAGCTCTATTCTATTCTATTCTATTCTATTCTATTCTATTCTATTCTATTCTATTCTATTCTATTCTATTCTATTCTATTCTGAAACCAAGCCATTCCACTGGTTAACTGTCCTCCTTAATTCCAGGTTGCTTCTCTCTTTTGTCAATTTCCATCCATTCTTTCTTGTCTTGCCTTCTGGTGCTTTGATCCCCTCTTCTTTGTGGCAGCTCCTCAAATACTGGAAGACTGCTATCATGTCTCCCCCCCCCCTATTTCTTCTTTTCTCTAGACTAGCCAAACCCAAATTCCGCAGCCGTTCTTCGTATGTTTTAGTCTCCAGGCCTTTAATCATCTTAGTTGCTGTTCTCTGTGCTTTTAATACTAATCATACACCTTCTAGTCACTTGCTTTGCTTTAAAAGTGAGTGAGACCTTAAAAAGTGAACCTTACAACAACATAATTTGAGCATGTTGTTTTCCTGCAATCTGTTAGGCACTATAATGAAGTTTTTTTGTCTCTGGAAAATTGGTACTTTGATTTCACTAATCAAGGAGATCAGATCTAAGCGAGCAATTGAGTGGGATTTCTTTTTTTAGCTTGTTGCCATTTCTGTTTATTCCATTTGCCTTCCTTTGCTCTAATCCTATGTACAATTACGTGACATCCTGCATCAAATAGTATAAAAAAAATCTATCTACAGTATCTATCTATCTTTCTCTGTCTGTCTGTCTGTCAATCTCATCTGTCTGTCTGTCTGTCTGTCTGTCTATCTATCTATCTATCTATCTATCTATCTATCTATCTATCTATCTATCTATCTATCTATCTATCTATCTATCTACCTACCTACCTACCTACCTACCTACCTACCTACCTACCTATCTCATTTATCATCTATACTTGTAGAACTAAGGAGAAATTTCATGACGATGAGAAAAATCAACCAGTGAAACAGCTTCTCTTCAGACGTTGTGAGTGCTCCATCACTGGAAATTTTCAAGAAAAGACTGGACAACCATTTGTCTGGGGGTCTCCTCCTTGAGTAGGGGGTTGGACTAGAAGACCTCCAAGATCTCTTCCAACTCTATTATTCTGTGTATAAATCTGTCTGTCTATCATCTATCCATCCATTATCTATCTATCTATCTATCTATCTATCTATCTATCTATCTATCTATCATCCATCATCATTATCATCATATCATCTTTCAATCTGTGCTATATTCTCCCAAGTTTTTTTTTAAATATAAAATTAGGATTTTATTTTTAAGTATGAATTTGTAATTCTAAATCTTAATCTTAAACCCAAATTGGCATCCCTTGGTTAAAGTTATTTTTGCAGGCATTGAAGATACGTCTCCTAACATGGCAGCTGCAAAACACTGTCAAATATTAAATATCACATTGCAGGCTATCAGCTATCAAATGTAAAATTGCTCACTGG
Organism: Protobothrops mucrosquamatus; assembly: GCF_001527695.2. Taxonomy (NCBI): domain Eukaryota; kingdom Metazoa; phylum Chordata; class Lepidosauria; order Squamata; family Viperidae; genus Protobothrops; species Protobothrops mucrosquamatus. The sequence goes on from NW_015388745.1 coordinate 87,391, forward strand.
TTAACCAATCCCGTGGAATGCTTAATGTCAGCATCCACTATCAGATATAGAAATCCTTAATGCTGCTGCAGATCAACTGAGAAATAAAGTCAAATGGGAAATGACTGGGTGATGTAATGAAATGTCTGAGAAGGCTTGCAACTTAGATGCTTGTTTCAAAGACATTTATTCCCTTGATTAGCCACAGAAAATTCCCAAATGCAGCTGCCAAAAAAGCCAACACAGTGCTAGGCTGCATTAACAGAGGGATAGAATCAAGATCACGTGAAGTGTTAATACCACTTTACAAGGCCTTAGTAAGGTCACACTTGGAATATGGCATCCAGTTTTGGTCACCACAATGTAAAAAAGATGTTGAGACTCTAGAAAGAGTGCAGAGAAGAGCAACAAAGATGATTAGGGGACTGGAAGCTAAAACATATAAGGAACGGTTGCTGGAATTGGGTATGTCTAGTTTAATGAAAAGAAGAATGAGGGGGGACATGATAGCAGTCTTCCAATATCTCAGGGGCTGCCCCAAAGAAGAGGGAGTCAAGCTATTTTCCAAAGCACCTGAAGGCAGGACAAGAAGCAACGGATGGAAACTAATCAAGGAGAGAAGCAACCTAGAACTAAGGAGAAATTTCCTAACAGTCAGAACAATTAACCAGTGGAACAACCTGCCTCCAGAAGTGGTGAATGCTCCAACACTGGAAGTTTTTAAGAAGAAACTGGACAGCCATTTGTCCGAAATGGTATAGGGTTCCCTGCCTGAGCAGGGGGTTGGACTAGATGACCTCCAAGGTCCCTTCCAACTTTATCATTATTATTATTATATCTATACAGTTGGGGGAAAAAATCACACATTACTTGAAATTGTAGCATCTTCAGAGTTACAGCTTTAACCTTATGATCGTACTTTCTCACCCGGCATCAAAATGAGTAGGAAAGACCACATTTTCTTGGTATGTTTGGATGAGATTTTTAATTGAATTGAAATGACTAAAAGTAGGTCTACGTGCGCGCTGCTGCTAGTTCGTTATTGTCTACCAGAATTGCATTCGTCAGCATAAAAACCCATTAAATATCTATTAACATTAAAATCTCATTTAACTTCCTTAAAATGCAGAGGTATTTCAGTTATTTGCAACAGAGCGGTTTCACATTAGGCAATGGTGAGTGCTTTTAAAAACTAAACCTAATATGCTATTCTCTTCAAATGCTAAATAATGCCCTATAAAGTTGAGAATTGTCTGTGCCATTCTGTCGGATGGACTGTCCAATTTTGCACAAATGTATTACATGTGTACACCTTCTACCTTTCCAATAAAAATAGCGTCGAAGGCAGTGAACAGTAATAGAACAGAAATAAGATGCAGAATTATCATTAAAGCATAGAAAAAAATAAGTTAACAGGGCATCAATGAACTGGAAACCACAGAAAGAAGAAAGTCAGGACAAACCAGGTCTGAAAGCTAGCCAAGAAAACGGCACGGTCTGACCCAGGCAGTTGCCCGGAGTCAACACTAACTCAACATGAACACGTGAAGTGTTAATACTGCTCTATAAAGCCTTACTAAGGCCATACCTGGAATACTGCATCCAGTTTTGGTCACCATGATGTAAAAAAAATGTCGAGAGTCTAGAAAGAGTGCAGGGAAGAGCAACAAAAATGATCAGAGGCTAAAACATATAAAGAACGGTTGCTGGAATTGGGTATGTCCAGTTTAATGAAAAGAAGCACTAGGGGGGACATGATAGCAGTGTTCCAGTATCTCAGGGGCTGCCCCAAAGAAGAGGGAGTCAAGCTATTATCTAAAGCATCTGAGGGCAGGACAAGAATCAATGGATGGAAACTAATCAAGGACAGAAGCAACCTAGAACTTTCCTGACTGTTAGGACAATTAATCAGTGGAACAACTTGCCTCCAGAAGCTGTGAATGCTCCAATACTGGAGGTTTTTAAGAAGAGATTGGACAACCATTTGTCTGATGGTATAGGGTTTCCTGCCTAAGCAGGGGGTTGGACTAAAAGACCTTTAGTGTCTCTTTCAACTCTTGTTATTCTATTCTAGTCTAGTCTAGTCTATTCTAGTCTAGTCTAGTCTAGTCTAGTCTAGTCTAGTCTATTCCATTCCCATCTTCTATTCTATTCTATTCTATTCTATTCTATTCTATTCTATTCTATTCTATTCTATTCTATTCTATAAGACAAGGAGCATCAGAATAAAGACTAGATCATTTTAATTGGAAGGCCTCTCCCTTTATGGGAGTACCAGAAAAGAGAGCCCTTTTAAAACAGAATAACAGAACAGAATAACACCATAACAGAGTAGGGAGCAAGCACCAGGGGAATCAGGAGATCCAGGCCATTCAAATGGCTATAAAGATTTAATGCAAGCTTAAGCTCTCTATAAGAATCTGAACTATTAATGGCCAAAGGAAATTGGCAGTAGATGAAGGTAGAAGGACCTCAAGGTGGGCTGTATTTAGACCTCTTGTGGGCATGAAGAGACTTAATGATTGATGACATATTTGAACTCTCCTTCAGGCTCAGCCTGGTCATCTCCTACACAGGAGGCCCTATATACCATTGCAGACAAACAGCTGTCCAATCTCTTTTTAAAATCCTACAGTGATGGAGCACCCACAACCTCTGGAGGCAAGTCATTCCATTGGTTAATTGTTCTCGCTGTCAATTATTCTCTGAAATTCCATTTCAGAGAATGGAATTTGAGTCGTGTTGTGGGTAATCTTGGTTCAGAGTCTCTGAATTAAAGAAGAATAAAACAAAACAAAACAGAGGGATAGAATCAAGATCACGTGAAGTGTTCATACCACTTTACAATGCCTTGGTAAGGCCACACTTGGAATAAGGCATCCAGTTTTGGTCACCACGACGTAAAAAAGATGTTGAGACTCTAGAAAGAGTGCAGAGAAGAGCAACAAAGATGATTAGGGGACTGGAGGCTAAAACATATAAGGAACGGTTGCTGGAATTGGGTATGTCTAGTTTAATGAAGAGAAGGACGAGGGGGGACATGATAGCAGTCTTCCAGTATCTCAGGGGCTGCCCCAAAGAAGAGGGAGTCAAGCTATTCTCCAAAGTGCCTGAAGGCAGGACAAGAAGCAACGGATGGAAACTAATCAAGGAGAGAAGCAACCTAGAACTAAGGAGAAACTTCCTGACAGTTAGAACAATTAACCAGTGGAACAACCGGCCTCCAGAAGCGGTGAATGCTCCAACACTGGAAGTTTTTAAGAAGAGACTGAACCACAATTTGTCCGAAATGGTATAGGGTTACCTGCCTGAGCAGGGGGTTGGACTAGATGACCTCCAAGGTCCTTTCCAACTTTTTTATTTTTATTATTATTATTATTATTATTATTATTATTATTATTATTATTATTATTATTATTATTATTATTATTATTAAAAACCCTCATCTAAACAATGAAGACCACCTTGCTACATTTACGTAGAACATTGTCTGAAGTGCCTAAGTTCTCCGAAATAAATGGAAGGCATGATCATTCGTCATTCATGCTGCAAACATTGAACGTCTGTCTTCTGTCTTGACTCTCGCATGCTTTGGCTCTATTTCATTGTCTATTTCTCCCTCCCCCCCCAAAAGCTCTTTTACTTACTATTTATTTATTTATTTATTTATTAAATTTATATACCGCCCTATCTCCCTTACGGGACTCAGGGCGGTGAACAGGCGATACTATTTATTTGTTTATTTTTAACATCCTTGTCAACTGTATTCTTTTCTCTGACTTTTTTCACGAAGCAATTTGGCTTCTTCTGTTGTCTGCTTTGCCTGGTACCACCTGAAATTCACTCTACCTTAGTCAGCTTCCTGAGCAAATAACCCTTTCTTTGTGTTAAAAAGAAAAGAAAAAAGTTTACCCTTGATAATGTAGGCATCTGTCATTTTTCTCCGGTCCTTGTTGATTTGCCGTAAATCCATCAAGGACTAGAGAGGGAGAGAGATTTCTATTGTGTCTTTTACAAGGTCTAACAACATTTGCTGGGGGGGGGGGAGAGAGAGAGGGGGGGGGTTTGCCTTATCTTTGTGCCACCATAAATAAAATGAAGGGAGGAGAAAGGTAACATTTTATCCTGACAAAAGGAAGAAAACGGATGTTCTGAAGGACCCTTTTTTGTTCCGAACTGGCAGGAAATCTATTCCCTCCTGTGTTTTCTTGATGAACACATTTGTAATATCCCTAATTTCATTCCAAACCTCACTAGAATTTCTTCCTGGCCTTCACTTGGCTCAAGGCTCTCCACTCGCTGGGTGTTTGTTTATCTTTCACTCACTAACCAAAGCTCATATTAGAAATTAAAAATGCAAAACTTTGATGATCCAAAGGCAGCATAAAATCCAAATAAACAGGGCCCAGAATCGGTCCCAAAGAAAACGAGCATTTAGGGGGGGAAACCGCAGTCCAAGAAGCTTAAAAAGGATTAATTGGCTTTAAAAAAAAACAGGAAGATAAAAAAAAAAGGCTGGAAAGAGGGGAGAAAACAAAGCCTTTGCATTAAAATGGCCACCATGTAGGCAAAAGAATTTCTTTTCTGGGGAGGATATTACAGAGTTATGACGTCACTGAAATTACGATGCTGCAGTACAGTAGCCACCCTTAACCATGCAGAAGATAAATTCCTGTAGCAATCTAGCCGATTATTATTCCCAAAAGTTGGCAGAAGCCTATAATGTATTGATAAATCTGATGTGTTCCTGCTTGTTTTCCTCCAGAACTCAATATATCTGGATTATTGGTCTTGCTTATTAGAAAAGAAACACCATAGTTTTGTCTGTTGAGGCCTTATTATCCATGGTATTATTTCATCCTCATTTAGCAGCAAACTAGTTGGGGGTGGCCATCACTTGACTTAAATGTAAGAAATTCTGCAGATTAATGACACACTGTACAGTACCATCAACTAGTAGGCAGTTGCTTTAACCGAATAGCAGAGTTGGAAGAGACCTTGGAGGTCTTCTAGTCCAACCCCCTGCTCAGGCAAGAAACCTCCAGTAATGGAGCACCTACAACTTCTGGAGGCAAGTTGTTCCACTGATGAATTCTTTTGTCAGGAAATTTCTCCTTAGTTCTAGGTTGATTCTCTCCTTGATTAGTTTCCATCCATTGCTTCTTCTCCTGCCTTCAGGCGCTCTGGAGAATAGCTTGACTCCCTCTTCTTTGGGGCAGCCCCTGAGCTATTGGAAGAATGCTATCATGTCCCCCCTCGTCCTTCTCTTCAGTAAACTAGACATACCCAATTACAGCAGCCGTTCGTTATATGTTTTAGCCTCCAGTCCCCTAATCATCTTTGTTGCTCTTCTCTTCTCAACATCTTTTTTTTTATATATTGTGGATGCAAAAATGCTTTGGAGGAGCATTCTGTTTTCATTTCTCAGACAGAAATATGCTTTGCATAATTTTCAACAAAAAATAAATAAAATACACCTCTCAGTGTCATTTCATTACAAGGTGGGTGGCAAATAAATTTAATAAATAAATAGCAGTACAACTTTCCAACTCAGCTCAACTCATAGCATGATTTCCCCTGCTTTAAATCTTGTCCTATGAGACTTTGTCAGGTTACACCCACAATCTAGATCAGTGATGGCGAACCTTTTAGAGACCGAGTGCCCAAAACCTGGCCCCGCCCCTGCTCTACCCCCTGCTTCACCCTGTCTGCCTGCAGGGCCATTCACCGTCTCCAGGGCCCGCCGCAGATTGCCTAGGCATCCCAGCAGCGCCATGGTGGCCACGCCCTCTGTCCGCACCCCGCAGCATCAACTGTGCATGATGGGACGTGAGGGTAGAGTCTTGTCTACGCTGTCTGGCTGCCATGTCCTTGGCTGCGCTACTCTGCGTGGGCCATGCTCGAGGGCAAGTCTCCTCCAGGGGGGCTGCTGGAGAGGAGGGGATCACAGGGGGAGGCGAGGCTGGGGCAACAGCACGTGTGCCCACAGAGAGGGCTCCGAGTGCCACCTCTGGCACCCATGCCATAGGTTCGCCACCACTGATCTAGATGGTTAAATTATTATTTTTTTCCCAGAATTAGTCACCCAATTGCTTAATCACCAGTCTGACGTGTTTCATTTCAGGGGATTAAAAAAAAAAACTCATGTATTTTCTAATTGGTTTTTTTTCTCCATCACAAGATGGAGCTGATTCTACATCGTGCATTCTCCTTAATTCACTTTCATTCCATAGACTTGCCTGAAAATCCTTAATTCTACCCTGCAGTTCATCACCAGAAATAAAAGTGTAATTTCTCAAAAGGTCATGTCTGTTGAGATTAATGTATTGTGCTAAAAACAAATATCACTTAGCAATTATAATGCAAGTACAACCATCGCCATTAGGCTGAGTAAAACAGAAGTAAAACATGTAAAGTGACTGTGGATATTAACCTGGAAGGGAAACCTGTTACAAATCATATTTTATCACCTGAAGGAAAGTAGTAGTAATAATACCAAAGCAAATAGAAATAGAACGATAGAAAGCAAGGCGAAGGCAGTACCAATAGTAATAAGTGCCTCGGGTGCAATTTCAAAACAACATCACTTAACAGAATAACAAAATAACAGGGTTGGGACCTTGGAGGTCTTCTAGTCCAACCCCCTGTTTAAGCAGGAGAACCTGCTTAAATGGTTGTCCAATCTCTTCTTGAGAACCTCCAGTGATGGAGCACCCACAACTTCTGAAGGCCAGTCGTTCCACTGATTAATTATTCTAACCTGAACACCATCAGCATTGACAAAACCACCATTAGTTACTTGGAACTGTGACAATACCATTCACATAATCAAAGAACCACATCTGCCTATCTTAAGTCCATGGGAAGGACTTGATAAGTAGGCCCGAATGCCAGATCCAGTCTGAACATCTGGCTGAGCAACAATAATAATGACATTTGCACACATTGCTTGAATTGGATAGATCAGATTGTACTATGAACAAAGCTCGTAAATCTGAAGACAGGGAGGACCCAACGATGTCAGAGAGATTTAGGAAAAGAGATACCAGGTTATTTGGTTGACCCTTCATCTCTTGAAAGAAAATGTCTTGGCCAGCATTACTGCACTGTGGGAAGTCAGCCCCCCCCCCAGAGAAGGAAATATTAAAAGGGCAGAATATTATATTTCCTCAAAGGATCTTAAAGAGACAGAAACCAGCTCCATAGAAATGCAGATGTAAACCATCCAGGAAGGTTGGAAGCCCCAGCTGGAAGATTAAGAAGACAAAGACACCTAAAATCTACATACCCCACCCAAACTCTAAGACAGGACATAATAGGATTAACCCACAGATGCCAAAGGGCACACCCAGACTCAGGTCAGAATACATGACACAGGAAATACAAAGCCTCAAACAGGAACAGGAAGCAACTCCAAACAAAAGGCTCCAGAGGGTATAAAAACCCACTCCCTACATGTGCTCAGCCCCTTTTTTCTCTCTCTCTTTTCTTCCAGAGCCATCTTTCTGTCTGGCTCTCCTTTTCAATAAACTGCAACCTTCTTTCTAAAGTGTCGCCATGTTGTTTATCCCCAGCTTGGACTGAACCACGATGAAGACTTTTCCTTCAACAGCACAGAAGATTGAAGCTATCTCAGTGGAGACAATTTATTTTAGAGCATGGTTTCAACGAATCAGTGGACTTAGAACATCAGTATGAAAACACATTGCTGGGGATACAACAGAAAGTTGTTGTGTTCTGTGCACGCCCTCATGAATAAATATCTCTCTTTAATGGAGAAAGCTACCATTTCATAAAAATATATATATACAATTGTTCCTTTCCTACAATTCTATATTCATTTGACATTTTCTGCCCTGCAAATCCATTAAGTACATTTTATCTGCGGCACTGAAGGAAGCTGTTTTAAAGAAGTCTGATAGTTAATTATTTAGGTGTAGCTTTGTTTTCTATTTTTTTTAAAGCGACTTGTAATCTGTTTTAAGTTCTTCCTGACCTTAACAGTCTATCTTTATTTTGTGATAGAAAGTGGGCTAAACGTGCTATAAATAAATAAATACATTTTATTGGATTTTGATACTATGCATTCACTTCGGGAATTCAACACAGATTTCATGATGCTCAATTTTTCCCCATGAAAATAACTTTGTGGAATAGACTGAACTGAGGGAGAACCAGCAGCCCAAAATAACCCGGTGATGTTCAAGAATAGGATGGATTTTAATCTATTCTCCATAGCACCAGAAGGCAGGACAAGAAGCAACGGATGGAAACTAATCAAGGAGAGAAGCAACCTAGAACTAAGGAGGAATTTCCTGACAGTGAGAACAATTAACCAGTGGAACAGTCCCTTTCAACTCTGTTATTCTGTATTCTGTTCTGTATTCTGTACTTAAACGCAGGTCTCCCTAATTCTTCTCCAACATCTTCGCCTCTACGCTGTATGACAGCAGATTTGCAAAATTGTATTTTAAAACTGTTGGAAAACTCTTGAGGTCATTTTCTTTCTCTCTCAGGGAAGGCTGATTTTGTTAAGAAAATTCTTCCCTAACTTTCAGTTTAATAGCACGCAAAGGTGACTGTTTCTTAGCACTTGATAATCAATTGAGTCCATCATCCTTCCTTAAACAAAAATTAAATTCCTACGTGTCTCTGCTGACAAGTTGATTTCTTTGAAATTAGCTCCTATAAATATGACTAAGGTGGAGTGCTGCAGCCTGATTAAAGGACTCTTTTAGAACTTTGGATTACGTGTTCCAGTTTGTAATACCCCCGTCCTTCGGTAAACAGATTTAACTGTTAATAAATAATTGTATAATGTAACATGTATATATGTAACACTTATTTTGATTAGCATGCCAGACTTGTAAAGGTGAGGAAATTAACCAATAAAGGAGAATATTTTTTGGGGGGTATCCTTGGGGCTCTCTGAACTTGGTGGTTTTCTTGCAGATGTTTCATTAGCAAACTGGGTAACACCATCAGTGTTAGGAGGAGATTATTGTTGTTCTTCTTTTCTTTCTATTTTTTTTCTCTTTAAACAGGCTTTGAACTGTGCTTGACCAAAGCAGTTTCCCATGATATAACCTTGCATTTTTGTAAAAAAAAAAAAATGGGAGAAATGCCTATAACTAATTGAGGTAAGGTCCAAGAAACATCTTCTGGCTTGTCCTCATGTGGTGGGCCATTATTCTCTTTCTCACCGTTCTTTGCAATTCGGTCTTTCGCGAAGGACTAGATGTTCTATCCCAGCCTATTGCCGTCCTTGTTAGAGGCACAAGGACCAAACCCCTGCTGATACAATAGGCTGGAGACTTTAAAACAAAACAAAATCCCTTTTATTTGGGTGACAAACCTGTCAATAAGTCCAAAACACAAACAGCAAAACAGTTCAGGTTTCCTTCCTTTATCAGGTGTCCTTGTGCAACGTTTGTTCTGGAACAGACCAGGATTCCAAGAAGCACTTTGCAAACGGTTGCCTTCAGCAACCAGCACCGCCCACACCTCCCCTTTTTATACAGCAGTCCCAGGGCGTTGCCTCTCATTGCCTTCTCCTTTTACTTTGAAGTTGTCGCATTGACTGCTGTTGTTTTTCTCTTGCTAATTGACAACGTCTGCGAGCATCAATTAGCAAGTCCAGGTGTGAGCCTTCCGAATCTGACTCATGCTCCTCACACAGCTGAGCTTCATCAGAAACATGACTGGAGGGGCTAGGCTCTTCATCAAGCCGTGAGTCCTGTAATTCATCAGAGCCTCCCTCTGACCCTGACGGCCCCTCAAAGGCCTCCTCCACCTCCTCCTCGGATTCCTCAGACTCAGCTGTTGGGAACACAGGCTGGCACGGAATCACAACACTAGAGAAGCTCAAGACTTTAAACTACCACCAAGTGTGAAGCAAATAAAACATGGCTTTTGTTCTTAATATACAGTAATTGCCATATATTCGGCCTTTGCTTTGTGCAATCCCCTTCTTTCCAACTGAAGTAGCAATGCAATACGGGAAAAGTCAGGCACTTTGCTTTGATCCTTCCAATTGAGATGTATCATTTCTCTGTGCCCTGCTGTGACGGAAGCGGCATCTGTATCTGGACACTTGTTATGTGGCATAACTGTGCAAAATCAGAATAACAGAGTTGGACGGGATCTTGGAAGTCTTCTAATCCAACTCCCCTGCTCAAGCAGGAGGACTTAAACCATCTCAGACAAGTGACTATCCAATCTCTTCTTAAAAGCCTCCAGTGATGGAGCATCCACAGCTCCTGAAGGCAAGTTGTCCCACTGGTTAATTGTCCTCATGGTCGGGAAATTTGGGCTTAGTTCTAGGTTGCTTCTCTCCTTGATTAATTTCTATCCATTGTTTCTTGTCCTGCCTTCAGGTGCTATGGAGACTAGGGGGACCCTCCCCTCTTCTTTTTTGGCAGCCCCTCAGATACTGGAACACTGCTATAAGGTCACCCCTAGTCCTTCATTTCACTAGAGTAGACAAGGAAGAAGCAAAATCCAGAACGAACTGGCCCTTCAAAGGTTCGCACAGACCCATTAAAAAGCCCATGAGTTAAAGCCCATTGTCTTCATTCCAGATAATTAAGCCTCATCTGTATGGCATGTTTTGAGAATCATTAAACACACTTTCATTTATAACCATAGTTCCATGAGTCTCTTTATATTTGCCGTTTGATGCCTCTTTAGAGTATAGGTCTTTAAAACTGCTCTGGAGAATCTATAAAACCTCTCCTGAAATAATTCTATGAAGGTTTTATGGAGAAGGTTATGGGCCACAATGAATGTTTTCAGCTCAGACAGGGTGTTCAAACAAAAGCATTCATCCTCTTCCCCTGTCTCTTGTAGCTAACAAAGCGAGAAAGAGCCTGTGGCCTAGGGGCAACACTTCTGCTTAACATGCAGACAGCCCAGGTTCGAATCTCAGAAGGGTATGTCTGGCTGATGAAACCAAATAAGGTTAGAAATAGCTATCCCAGTACTCCCTTAATTCTTTGTTAGCAATCCAAATTTTGAAATATATATATATATGTAGGTCTTTAGTTATTCGGGTTTTCTCCCGCGTAGAATTAGAAGTGTCTTGGCGACGTTTCGACGAAGTCACATTCATCATCTTCAGGCTGGTGTCTTCAGCTTCGTGCTTCTACTCCCAGAAGCATGAAGCTGAAGACACCAGCCTGAAGATGACGAATGTGACTTCGTCGAAACGTCGCCAAGACACTTCTAATTCTACGCGGGAGAAAACCCGAATAACTAAAGACCTACATACAAACACACGCGAAAA
>NW_015388745.1:99489-102901 GCF_001527695.2 Protobothrops mucrosquamatus
ATATATATATATATATATATATATATATATATATATATATATATATATATATATATATATATATATATATATATATATATATATATATATATATATATATCTTGTCCTAATTATGTTAGAAAACATCAGAACAGTGAGAAGGGTGTTGCTTTCCTTTTAGATGCAGGGGGGAAAAAAATCTGTTTTCCCCATTAAATCCAGGGGGAAATGGCCTCCCCATTATTGTAGCTGGATTCACACACTGAATGTCATATCAATCCAATCAATTAAATTCAGTTTAATTGCTAGTACAACCAAATCACTGACAAATGTCCTCCTCTCAACTTCAATACATGACATCAATCACTGAATCCTACTGTGATCTGATTGGCTCATGGCCAAAACAAGATGACACCCGACTGGCTCTCTAAACACTCACGCTCATTGGCTACCATCAGATGAAGGAAAGCTACCTGAGATCAACCTAAGCAAGTTGTGCTTCCTTTTTCCGGTTATCTGGCTACAACTTTTCATAGAATACAGTACAGATAATTGAACAAACTATGTTGCATTACATTCTTGATTAAATTATCTTTCCGTTGATATATAATTTTATGGTACTACTCCAAAAAAAAGGTGGTGTTATTAGCCATCAAACCTCAAAAATACACTTTTCCCAAAAGGTTTCCACAATTTTGGCCACTACTGTATAATTGTTTTCTCCAGTGAATTCTCCTGCAAAGTAATACTTCCATGTTGGAAGCACTGAAGTGAAGTGGTGAAAGAATTTGCTGGTGATGTCACCGTTCCTCGGGGGACACCCACTTTCAGACTGCTGGTTTGGCAGGAGCTGGAGATTAAGATGGGAATTCAACCTACTCCGTGGCAACAACAGATCTCAAATGTAAGCCTGCCAATTATTAACCCAGCATCCTAACCTCATGAACCACTGCACTCCTTTAATTCCCTTGCATGACGGGGGAATAAGTGAGATGCAGTTTTGTGATTTTGACAACTTTTATAGACTACTGATCCAAGAAGGACTGCTAGAGATTGACCATGTCCCTTGTGCAACCAATGAAAACAGAAATATAAGTCGGATTTAGAACTAATCAAAGTCAAGTCCTCCACTGCAGCCAAGCTACCAGATATTAAAACCTGGATGAAAAAAAGAATCCATTTCAACTATCTTTCTGCAAGCCAATCCATTGATGACTGGAGCCCTCACAAAACCACTTTTAACGGCAGTAGCATCTTGATGAGCTATCTCAGTGGGAAGATAACTGAAACTATTTGTAAGCTGTTGCCTAACGGTTGAATTGACCTAATCATGTTACTCATGCTAATCACTATTGATCAAGTCATGCTGAAGAGTGATCAGCAAAGGGCCTGCCCTCATTTTGCTTAATCTGGACACCAGGAAGGCAGAAGAATGAAGATGATGGGAAATTAATATCAGTCCGGGTTTAAATGCTTTGCTAAATGATGGTGACCTTCTTTGGAAAACACCGCATAAAACAGAATGCTGGAAAAAAATGTTCTGTGAGGTGTTCAAAATGTCCCGATCTATATTTCCAACAGATGTCACTCTCCTTTGAACATTGTGATAAACTTTTTAGACATGCAGTTATTTCACCCAAATAACGTAAAGAAATATTTGGAGCTAAAATGTCTACCTTAAAATGTTTCATATATTTATTCGGAAACCAAACAAGTCATGGACTTGATGTAGGAAATTAATTAAGGCCAGAGATGTCAGGTTTCGAATGCAAAATTCTGGAAGTCCACTAGATGGAAACAAAGACCTATTTTGTTTTTAGCCTGGTGCTGTTCATACCCAGAATGAAGTTCTATTGCTTTAATAGGCTGCATTAACAGAGGGATAGAATCAAGATCACGTCAAGTATTAATACCACTTTACAATGCCTTGGTAAGGCCACACTTGGAATACTGCATCCAGTTTTGGTCACCACGATATAAAAAAGATGTTGAGACTCTAGAAAGAGTACAGAGAAGAGCAACAAAGATGATTAGGAGACTGGAGGCCAAAGCATATAAGGAACGGTTGCTGGAATTGGGTATGTCTAGTTAAATGAAGAGAAGGATGAGGGGGGACATGATAGCAGTGTTCCAATATCTCAGGGGCTGCCACAAAGAAGAGGGAGTCAAGCTATTTTCCAAGGCGCCTGAAGGCAGGACAAGAAGCAACGGATGGAAACTAATCGAGGAGAGAAGCAACCTGGAACTAAGGAGAAACTTCCTGACAGTTAGAACAATTAATCAGTGGAACAACCTGCCCCCAGAAGCGGTGAATGCTCCAACACTGGAAGTTTTTAAGAAGAGACTGGACAGCCATTTGTCTGAAATGGTGTAGGGTTTCCTGCCTGAGCAGGGGGTTGGACTAGATGACCTCCAAGGTACCCTCCAACTTTATTATTATTATTAATAGTTCATCCTATAGAAATTTCCATACTATTTTGGTTTTTTTAAGATCAGCCAAAGTCTGTCAACGATGGGCCCCCAAATTATAGTCTCTGTCAGTGCACTGTAGAATAGTAATTAAGATGTCTAAATATACACGTCAAAAGTCAAATTTTGAATGAAAAAAATCTGAGCAGCTAAATTCACATTGACCATACATTAAAACATGGTTGATTATTCTGCAGTCTGTGCATATTGTGTGAACGACCCATAAGTCTTGACCTGTTTCAATAGAAAAAAATATATATTTGTAGCAGAAGACTGAAACTGTGGAGTGCTTTCTGAGGCTGGTGTCTTTCTTGCAGACATTTCATTACCAAACTAGGTAACATCTTCAGCAAAGGTGAAGGTTTGTTCTCTGAGTTTGCGGGTTGGTTTCCAAACATTTTGTTACCAGGCTAGATAACATCTTCAGCGAAGTTGAAGGGATGTCACTGTCAATAGTCTGTTTATAAGGGCTTCATGTGGTTAGTGGGTCTTGTGATGGTGTGGGTGTGTCAAATGAAGGTCTTGTGATGGGTCTTGTGATGAATCAGGTGTGGGTGTGTCAAGTGAGGGTCTTGTGATGAATCCGGTGTGGGTGTGTCAAGTGAGGGTCTTGTGATGGGTCTTGTGATGAATCAGGTGTGGGTGTGTCAAGTGAGGGTCCTATAATTCTGGGAGTTGAAGTCCACGAGTCATAAAAGAGCCAAGGTTGCCTACCCCTGGTCTAGTGTTAATCTTAATGTTAATCTACTCATATCAGTGTTGATTGTCAATGGAGAGGTGTTTGAGTCTTTTTGTTTCCTTTTTTATTATTATTATTATCTCTTTTGAGCAGTATGTAGGTATTGAGTGGTATGGACCTGCTGACGACCGATTTGTCTGAATTCTAGCACTGATGAAGTTATCTAGTTTGGTAATGAAATGTCTGTAAGAAAACCACCAAGCTCAGAGAGCACCTAGCCCCCCC
>NW_015388745.1:105512-107360 GCF_001527695.2 Protobothrops mucrosquamatus
CAAACGTTCACGAACGCTCTGAACAAGAGAAGAATGCTCTTCTTCTCTTCCTCCTTCGCTTCTCCTTCTTTTTCTCTTTTTTCTCCTCCTTCTCTTCCTCCTCTTTCTCTTTCTCTTCTTCTCTTCCTCCTTCGCTTCTCCTTCTTCTTTTTCTCTTTTTTCTCCTCCTCCTCCTCTTCCTCCTCCTTCTCTTTCTCTTCTTCTCTTCCTCCTTCGCTTCTCCTTCTTCTTTTTCTCTTTCTTCTTCTCCTCCTTCTCTTCCTCCTCTTTCTCTTTCTCTTCTTCTCTTCCTCCTTCGTTTCTCCTTCTCTTTCTCTTTCTTCTTCTCCTCCTTCTCTTCCTCCTCTTTCTCTTTCTCTTCTTCTATTTATTTATTTATTTATTTATTTATTTATTGAATTTATATCCCGCCCTTCTCCTTGCGGACTCAGGGCGGCTGACAATCAGTTAAAACTACACCAATGACAAATTACAAAATTAAAATTAGTTAAATTTTTTTAACTAATTTTGCTTCTAATTTCCCTCCTTTGCTTCTCCTTCTTCTTTTTCTCTTTCCTCCTTCGTTCAAAGGGAAGGGAAATGAGGTAGAGACGTTCGTGCTGAACTCTGTGCCTGTTTTAGCGCAAATTGTTTTTTTTTTTGTTTGTTTGTTTGCTTGTTTTAATGCCGATTTCAATTGCTTGAAATTAACGTATCTGGAAGATCAAGTACCGGGAAGTCATTCCATTGGACAAATTTGTCTGTCCCTAAAGTTGACTGGATTCAAGGCAAGGAGGATCTTTTTTGTGATGAATCAAGTGTCGTTTTCTTCAACTCCACAGGAACTAGCTAAAAACTGAAGCATTGGATGGTAGGCAGGGTTGATGCTCCAAAGCCAATTAAACATGTGCCCATTTGGGAACCTAAAATCACATCTCTCTCTTTCCCTTCTTCCTTCCCTTCCTCCTTCTTCTCCTTCTCTTCCTCCTTCTCTTCCTCCTTCTCCTTCTCTTCCTCCTTCTTCTCTCTTCTTCTCTTCCTCCTTTGCTTCTCCTTCTCTTTCTGTTTCTTCTTCTCCTTCTTCTTCTCCTTCTCTTCCTCCTCTTTCTCTTTCTCTTCTTCTCTTCCTCCTTCGCTTCTCCTTCTTCTTTTTCTCTTTTTTCTCCTCCTCCTTCTCTTCCTCTTTCTCTTTCTCTTCTTCTCTTCCTCCTTCGTTTCTCCTTCTCTTTCTCTTTCTTCTCCTCCTCCTTCTCTTCCTCCTCTTCCTTTCTCTTCTTCTCTTCCTCCTTCACTTCTCCTTCTTCTTTTTCTCTTTCTCCTTTTCCTTCTCTTTCTCTTTCTCTGTCCCTCTGTCTCTCTGTCTCTGTCTCTCTCTCTTCTCTATCTCTCTCTGTGTGTGTCTGTCTGTCTGTCTCTGTCTCTGTCTCTCTCTCTCTCACACACACACACACACACACACTTCTCTTTTTTCCACTCCAGGCAGTCTTGAGATGGATATTTTGTTTTTCCTGCCTAGTAACAAGACAGCGTATCAGGAATGGTTAAAAGATTTCCATCAAATGTGAAAGGTAATTGAAGAGGGCGCTTGGAAGCAAAGCTGCTCCTTCTGCCCAGAATGCAGAGTTTCAAAAACTCATTTGCAGAATAAAAGGGGAGGAGGAGGAGGAGGAGGAGGAGGAGGAACCTTACCCCATCGCAGAGATTTTTTCGGAAGCCTCCCACCGCCTTCTCCGTGGACGATTCAATATTCTAGCCAAGGAAACGCGCAGCCCTTGAGCCCCCAGGGACGGCAAGGTTCAAGGCACTTGCAGTGTGGCAGATTAATAACCGTCGCACACACACACACACACACACACACACACACACACA
>NW_015388746.1:0-3289 GCF_001527695.2 Protobothrops mucrosquamatus
CCTCATTTCAATCCTGAGCAACAAATATTCTCCTTTGTGGGTATCTGGTTCTTTTCCTAGACTTTTTGCAGAGCATAATTCCTCCTGTTTCCTCCTCCTTTCTCTTAGTTATATGAAGTATCAAATGTTAAACTGGAAGAGATCAACAGAATTCCTTTTTAACATCTGCACACTTACTTTGTGCTGCCCTCTTGAAATCTCAAGAACTTCATAAACGTGGCCGGAAAGTTTTTCATTGTGTTTATTAAGCACATATTGAACAGAGTCTACCACGTGAGGGTTATTCGGAGGCAACAGAATTGGACATTTAGAACAATTTTGCCGCACACCTTCCACAGAACCTGGAAAGAAAAAGAAATGTCAAGAAGGGCGTTTAAAGCAGATGGCAGTCTTAGCTGAGAACTGCTGCAAAAGAGCAGTAGAACCTACACCATTTCAGACAAATGGCTGTCCCATCTCTTCTTAAAAGCTTCCAGTGTTGGAGCACCCACAACTTCTGATTCATTATCCTAACTTTCAGGAAATTTCAGGCAGCAGGTTAAAAAAAAGTTGGACAGCAGGTTAAAGTTACAGCTTTTTCAATGGGAGAGAACAAGTATAGGTAGTCCTTGACTTATGACCACAATTGAGCCCACAATTTCTGTTGCTAAGTAAAACATTTGTTAAGTGATCCCTGATCTCCCTTCCTTCCGCCGCGCCCTTAAGACATGGTTATTCCAGCTTGCAGGACTGGCCTAGGGGAAAATTTTTAATGGGGGTTTTAAAGTAATTTTAAATTAATCAGACCAATTATGAATATTTGTTTTTAATTATGTTTTAATCTGTAGTTTTGGGATTTGCATTTTTATCTGGTTGTTAGCCGCCCTGAGTCCGCAAGGAGAAGGGCGGGATATAAATATAAACAATAATAATAATAATAATAATAAGTGAATATCCCCATTTTACGACCTTTCTTGCCACAGTTGTTAAGTGAATCACTACAGTCTTAAATTAATCTCACTGTTGTTAAGTGAAACACTGAAAAAAGGGACTTAATGACTGTTTTTCACACTTATGGCCCTTTCAGCCTCCCCATGGTCACGTGACCAAACTTCAGACACTTGACAACTGCCTCATATATAGGATGACTGCAGTGTCCTTGGATCNCCCTCCCCCCCACCCTGGATCCCCCTAAGAATTTCTTAAAACACCCCTGTAAAAAAGTTCTCAGATTGGCCAATTTAGCTAATTTTTTGTTTGTGGCTGCTGCATGCCACCTCTCGGGGTTCCACACCCCATCCTCAAGGTAGGCCCTAGAAATGCTACTGGGCCAGGCCTGCGCGAGGGGTGAATCGCGCAGGACCAGCAGGATCGTCTTGGAGTACATAGATCAGCAGCGGGAGTCCATGGCACAGAGGGGAAGATGTTATCTGGCCGTTCCCAGATCTTCTAAAACCAAACCCGGCCGAAGTCTCTGCAAAGGCCGCCGAGGTCGCCGGAGCCGCCGGAAGGGCCCCAAAGCTGCCAGAAGGCCACCAAGGAAGCCACCAACGCCATCGGGACCGGAACTACCGAGGCCACCGGTGAAGATCTTAAAAGGGCCGCCGAGGCTGCTGGTCGGGGCCGCTGGTAAAGGTCGCTGGTGAAGGCCGTTAGCAAGGGAGCCGCCGCTGGTAAGGGCCGCTGGCAAGAGGGCCACCGAGGCCGCCGGCGAAAGCCACTGGCAAGAGGGCCGCTGGTAAAGGCCACTTCATCACCTCCAGTGATGAAGCACCCAGAACCTCTCAGCCAAGCCATCCCACTGATTAATTGTTCTGTCAGGAAATTTCTCCTTAGTTCTAGGTTGGTTCTCTCCTTGATTAGTTTCCATCTGTTGCTTCTTGTTCTGCCTTCAGGTGCTTGGGAGAATAGGTCAACCCCATGTCTTTCTAGAGGTGCTGAACTATAATTCCCAGAATCCTCATTCAGAGTGATTAAGGCCATCTGGCCACAAACGTAAAGCAAAACAAAGGGCAAGGCAATTTTATAATTGAACAATTTATTTAGAAAGTATCTTCTGCTTTTTTCTGTCATTTTTTGGACTGTATTCAACATTGCCCCTGTCAAATAATGTAGAATAGTGAAACATTCTGGGGAAAACAAATCTTGTAAGGAATAGAGGTGATGGGACTTTGGGGGTATTGTTGTCAAATGCTATGCATTTTCTCTTTAAAAGAATAAAAAGGAAGAATTTGGACTTTAGGACTAATATAACTTCTGATCAACTTTCTTCTTGTTCCTTGGCTGAACAGAGAGAGGGACAGGAAGATGTTAAGTGAGCATCAGAATCTTTATTTCTATAAGCAGAAAGGCACAAATACAAAGCCCCTTTCTTATAACAACCATGGGTGATCATAACACTTGGCAAAGACTGTAATGTGTCAGGGTAAACACTTTTTGGATTCAAGCTTTGAGTTCAGATTTGGAAAACGGTTTTGCACTAACTGGGTGGTTTCTCGATGCTCTCTAGTACAGCCGGAAGTGATGTACTTTTCCTGGACAACCTTTCACAGGGGTTGTGTGATGATCTGATATGTCTGTTGGGAGTTCTTTCTTGACGAAAGCAACTGGGACATCCGCCACATGTTCATGAGACTCGTGTGAGGTGCTTGTATGATTGTCTGGATGGACGAAGTTGAGGATAGTAATGTTGTGTTCTGGGGAAATACTGTTTTTTTCAATGTGTTGCTGAATCAAATGGGAGTGAGCGTGTCCATCCTGGAAAAAAAAACCACAAAACATGCAAGCACTGATGAGTCTTCTTCGGCCATTGAACCTGAAGCTTATCCTGCTTTGAACTTTCCAACACATTAAAATCCAGCTTGACAAAAGAGAATCAAGAAAACCAACTGCTGTTAATATTTTCAATACAGGTAGTCCTCGACTTACAATCATTCTTTTAGTGACCCTTTGAAATTACAAATGCCCTGAAAAAAGCAACCTATGACTGTTTTTCGCACTTACGACCCTTGTAGCATCCCCATGGTCACATGATCAAAATTCAAATGCTTTGCAGTCAGAATCTATTTATGACGGTTGCCGTGTCCTGGGGTCTTGTGATCCCCTTTTGCGGCCTTCTGACAAGCAAAGTCAATGGGGAAGCCGGATTCACTTAACAACCGTGTTACTAATTTAACTACGGCAGTGATTCACTTAACAACTGTGGCAAAAAAAGAGTTTAAAATGGGGCAAAACTCACTTAACAATAGTCTCGCTTAGCAATAAAAAAATGAGGTTGTGGTCTTAAATTGAGGACTTGCTATAATTTAGC
>NW_015388746.1:7306-8695 GCF_001527695.2 Protobothrops mucrosquamatus
ATTATGGTAGCAAATGCACTGTGGTGGAATGTTGTCTGAATTCCCAGGAGGGAGGGGTTGCATTCCAGAGGAGCAAGAGACAGCAAAGTTTACATAGTTTGGTTGGGAAGAAGAGGATCAAAACAGCTCCTCCCTAGAAGTTCTGGGTGTAAATTTAAGGACACACACAGTTTGCTTTAGTTTGGCATGATTTCTGTCTGTAGGTAAGGAACAATAAGGGGGAATTGCTTTGCTGTAACTGAGCAGGTCTTTCTTGGTTTTCAACCAGACATGCCTACTTCCTTCAAAACCATCTTATTGGTCTCTTTGGAGAAACATTTCCACATGTTGTAATATGAGAACTTCTACTTGGCCAGTTCACTATTGACAAAAATTGGGCAGTAACCTATAAACCTGGGATGACCAACCTTGGACATAGCTGGCTGGGGAATTCTGGGAGTTGAAGTCCACAGGTCTTAAAGTTGCTAAGGTTGGATCTCTCATCTTTTAAACAGAGGAGCAACAAGGCGCTTTTCATGGATTCTGGGATGGGAACAAGTCAGCTTGGGACATCACGGGATGAACGTGAAAGAAGAATTGACTTCTTAATTCCTGACTAATTCATTGCTCAGAGTTGAAATAAAATCCGGCTATGAAATGTGAACTCAAAATGAATGCCCATGGAACGTTAGCAATCCCTGAGGTTTCATTAATCCTTTGTACACCAATATATCAGAAATTCAATTTACTCTTAGTGCAGTGGTAAGAAGCCACCTGTCCTCCCACGAAATTTTACATTTTCAACAACCCTCAGACACTTACATGGTAATGCTGTGGCCTTACAGTACAATTCTCGACAGGAGTGGGATCCAACACGTGACATTCTGTGTCCAGAAGATTTAATTTAAGGAAGACTGCCACCAAATCACCATTCTAAAAGAAAAAAATAGAATGAGAATGACTTTTCTCACTGCATTTTTCTGCCTCTGTTGCATCAGCTGTCCTTGGAAATGTTTGAATTGACACCTAAGTTAAAGACCTCATCCTGGTGTGCTTCTCAGTTATGAACTGCTTTAAAGAAAATACACCCAACAGGAAATTTCAATGCTGTCTTAAGTTAGACACAGTTCCTTTGGATGTTGCAAGGCAGACAAAACTGACATTTCCTGACGTGAACATCTGATCTGCTCTGCCTGTGATATGAGGTTTTCTTGCAGACCTCAGTTAATTTCCCAGTTGTTGGTTTTGGCGAGGTGTGGGTAGAAAAAATTGCCTCTTTCTGACATTGCATTGTTCACGTATGTGCATATTGTCTATTCAACCACCAGCATTTTGGCTCCGAAAAATGGCATCAGGTAGTCCTGGCCGGTCTACCTACAAATACGTAGGAACATCTTCACCCAAGATGGA
>NW_015388746.1:12047-20615 GCF_001527695.2 Protobothrops mucrosquamatus
ATCTTTTTCAGCATTATGGATCCATTTGTTTGTTTCCTTGGCTACTCATAGTATTCTCTAGAGCAGGGATGTCCAACTTTGGCAACTTTAAGACTTGTGGACTTCAATTAAACTTCAAATCAACATTCAGAAAAAATTAGGAGGTCAACCCATTTGCACATGATGTCTAGAAACCAAGTAATGGCAAAGACATTGGGCCCCCAAGAGGAGACACGTACTTTGATTACCGTAGGGGCAGCAGAGGCAGGATCTGCCCAGACCATGGGGAGCCTGACACCCATCCAAACCCTGACTGGCAACCACTGTGCTGGGGCTGGGTACAAGAAAGTATCTTTTCAGGGATACAACCAGTGTCACAGGGGGAGGAAGAATAGGAAACCTGGATGGAGCAGGCAGTACAGGCTGTTGAAGAATGGAACATATCAGATGCTCAAAAGAAATATGTGGGAGACATGAACTTGTTAGAGGGGTTAGTCTACGTAGACCAGTGGTTCTCAACCTTTTTAATGCCGCGACCCCCAACCAGTCATAAGTCGAGGACTAAACCGGCCGTAAGTCGAGGACTAAATGGGTCGTAAGTTGAGGACTAAACCGGTCGTAAGTCAAGGACTAAACCGGTCGTAAGTCAAGGACTACCCAACTGGTTGTAAGTCGAGGACTTTCCCTGCCCGGGAGCGCCGCGCATGCGTTGTTCCGCCCCCTGCGCTGGCCGAGGCGTAGCTGGCAAGTGGCAGAGATGGAGCAGGCCGACAACCAGCTGGCCCAGCTCAAGGGAGGTAAGGCACCCGCTGGAAAAGGGAAAAAAATGGCGGACAGCCTTGCTTGGCGACCCCCGGGAAATGGTCGATCGACCCCAAATGGGGTCGCGACCCATAGGTTGAGAACCGCTGACGTAGACGATATCCTTGTCTTTGGTGAGACTTTTGAAGAACACAAGGAGCACTTGGAGATGGTTCTGACCAGGCTCCATGAAGAAAGATTGAAACTGTCATTAGAGAAATGCCAGTTTTACCAAACATTTTGTCACATACTGTATGTGGGTCATGTTGTCTTTCCAGAAGGGATATCAACTGATCCCATGAAGTCTGAGGCTGTCACTTCTTGGCCCAGACCCCAAAATGTGGCTGAACTGCGATCATTTCTAGGGTTCTGCTCATATTATCGGAGGTTTGTTGAAGGTTTTGCAAAGATAGCCTGTAATCTCAATGATCTGTTGAAGAATGAAGAGGTAGAGGATGTGTCTGGTCATTCAAACCAGGTCCATCAGAATAAGGGACCCAGGAAATCTCGAAAATCCATTGAGGCAGAGTGGACTGAGCAGTGTGAGCAGGCCTTTGACCAACTGAAGAGGAGACTAATGAATGCCCCCATCTTGGCCTATGCTGAATAAAGATTCTTTAAGGTAAACAATGCCTCAAAGTTCTTTGAAGAGTTTCGTCTGTCGGAACCATGACAGCCGCAATGATCATAAATGTGAAAAGCAGTCATAAATCACTTTTTCAGTACTGTTGTAACTTCAAACAGTCACTAAATGAATTTTTGTAAGTCAAGCGCTATCTGTAATGAATTTCAAAATGTTATGTCAAATTCATCTGTCTCCTTAATAGCAATAGAAATAGCACTTAGACTTATATACCGCTTCCCAGTGCTTTACAGCCCTCTCTAAGCTGTTTACACAGTCAGCATTTTGCCCCCAACAATCTGGGTCCTCGTTTTACCGACCTCGGAAGGATGGAAAGCTGAGTCAACCTTGAGCCAGTGAGAATCAAACTGCCAAACTGCTGGCANCTGGGAGTCAGCAGAAGTAGCCTGCAGTACTGCATTCTAACCACTGTGCCACCAGGGCTCTTAATCCCTTTATAACTTTCCAGAATCAACATTCTAATTACCTTTTTGGTGTTTATTCCAAAATATATATTTAAAGTCCTTATGTCAAGTTTCAAAGCATGGTTTTGCTGGTGTGATAAATATTGCTTTGCGGTTTGCCAATGAACTTGGAGGGAGGGGAGAGGTTTGGAATGCAGGCTTCAAAGATTAAGAAGCCACACCATGAGACTCAAGGACATTACACCAGATATCTGGCCAGACCTAGAGATGCTTTCTCATAACAATATTTTTCTACTTGATTGGGCAATGTGACCAGAGACACGAGGGAGGATTCAGTGCTTTTAGTATATTGGTTTGAGAGGAGTCTTGCCAGAGTTGGTTTTGCTTTCATTAGTGCCAAAGTGATGTACTCAATAAAGTTTTACAATAAGAGATCAGCATGTCTCAAAGGTGTTTGCTTGGTTGGGTTCATCAGTCAGAACCTTGATAACTTAAACTTGTACAAAACCTATTTCTCAAAGATTGAAGGAAATTCACTTGATGAATTGAAATTTGCCAATCGGAAGGTTTTTAGTATCCATAAAATCATTAAGCAATTTCCAGGAGTGATTAACAAAGGAAATATGCAAATCCTATTACCATAAATGTGTCAATTACAGTTTGGGCATACTGTAGAAGCCAAGGCAATTCCTTGATTCCTGCTGTTTTATGATCTCCTTGTGGGGAACGTCGTTCTGGAGCATGTGTGTGGGATCCCAAGTCCTCTCTTTGTCCAGAGAGGATTTCTAAGAAGTTATCCATAAATTTGCGATGGAAATTTATTGTGCCTTTTTATCTCTATTATATTGAAATTATATTGTTCTATATTGTAAGCAAACATTATATAAGTTATGTTCATATTTGGTATTTTATTGTACCAAGAAATCATTCCCGGCCAGAACAAAGTTGTGACAACATATGAAACAGGTTTGAATAAATTCAAATGTGTGAGTTTTCTGAATAATGAGCCTTAATGGGGCACCATAGTGTAGAGAATAATGGAGGTTGACCTTGACAGAAATATGTAAGAACCATTATCAAGCCAAAGAGGGCTGAAATGTTCTTTAAATTCTGGGAAGCAACATAATATTCAGAATCAGCTGAGGCAAACAAGTGCCTCATTCACTGGGGTATAAGAAGGAAGGGAGAATATATAATATGATCGGCAAGCTTGTTGTTGTTGTTGTTGTTGTTGTTGTTATTATTATTATTATTATTATTGTTATTATTATTTGTTGTTAGTTGCAAAGTCATGTCCGACCCATCGGGACCCCATGGACAACGTTCCTCCAGGCCTTCCTATCCTCTGCCATCTTCTGGAGTACATTTAAGCTCACTCCTACTGCTTCAGTGAGTCCATCCAGCCACCTCATTCTCTGTCGTCCCCTTCTTCTATTGCCCTCAATCTTTCCCAGCATTAGGCTCTTCTCCAGTGAGTCCTTCCTTCTCATTAGGTGGTCAAAGTATTTGAGTTTCAACTTCAGGATCTAGCCTTCTAAAGAGCAGTCAGGGTTATTATAGCCTATCGCTATTCCTGTGGAATTCTGGAAGTTAGAGTCCACAACTCTTAAAATGGCCAAGGTTGAGAAACACTTTCCTATCTCAATAAAGTATAGCTCTAGTCTTCCTGTGGAGTTGATTTGCTGATAATGGTCTACTTAGAGGAGCTGAGAAGTACAAAATGGAATGAGTCTTGTTCAAAGAACAGATGAGTTTACCCCTATATATAACCTGGGCAAAAAGAGTCAAAATATACTCAATGGGTTAGTGAGGGATCATCAGTTGTTTAAGCTTTAGGTTTTGTGATTGGACTGAAGAATAACAGAATAAAAGACTTGGAAGGGACCTTGGAGGTCTTCTAGTTCAACCCCCTGCTCAGTCAGGAGACTTTATACCCTTCCAGACAAATGAATGTCCAATCTCTTCTTAACACCTCCAGTGATGAAGCACCCAGAACCTCTCAGCCAAGCCATCCCACTGATTAATTGTTCTGTCAGGAAATTTCTCCTTAGCTCTAGGTTGGTTCTCTCCTTGATTAGTTTCCATCTGTTGCTTCTTGTTCTGACTTCAGGTGCTTGGGAGAATAGGTCGACCCCATGTCCTTTCCTAGAGGTGCTGAACTATAATTCCCAGACTTCTCATTCAGAGTGATTAAGGCCATCTGGCCACAAACATAAAGCAAAACAAAGGGCAAGGCAATTTTACAATTGAACAATTTATTTAGAAAGTATCCTCTGCTTTTTTCTGTCATTTTTTGGACTGTATTCAACATTGCCCCTGTCAAATAATGTAGAACGGAGAAAACATTCTGGGGAAAAACAAATCTCTTAAGGAATAGAGGTGATGGGACTTTGGGGGTATTGTTGTCAAATGCTATGTATTTTCTCTTTAAAAGAAAAAAAAGGAAGAATTTGGACTTTAGGACTAATATAACTTCTGATCAACTTTTTTCTCGTTCCTTGGCTGAACAGAGAGAGGGACAGGAAGATGTTAGGTGAGCATCAGAATCTGCATTTCTATAAGCAGAAAGGCACAAATACAAAGCCCCTTTCTTATAACATCCATGGGTGATCACAACACTTGGCAAAGACTGTAATGTGTCAGGGTAAACCCTTTTTGGATTCAAGCTTTGAGTTCAGATTTGGAAAACGGTTTTGCACTAACTGGGTGGTTTCTCGATGCTCTCTAGTATGGCTGGCCTACAGCTTGAAGTGATGTACTCTTCCTGGACAACCTTTCACAGGGTGTGTGTGATCATGTGGTGTATCTGTTGGGACTTCTCTTTTGGCCACAGCAACTGGGACTTCCGCCACATGTTCATGTTCATGAGACTCATGTGAGGCGCTTGTATGATTGTGTGAATGGACGAGGTTGAGAACAGTATTGTTGTGTCCTGGGGAAGTACTATATTTTCCAATGTGATGCTCAATCAAATGGGAGTGAGCGTGTCCCTCCTGGAAAAAAAAAACACAAAACATGCAAGCACTGATGAGTCTTCTTCGGCCATTGAACCTGAAGCTTATCCTGCTTTGAATTTTCCAACACATTAAAATCCAGCTTGACAAAAGTGAACCAAGAAAACCAACTGGTGTTAATATTTTCAATACAACTTACAATCATTCATTTAGTGACTTTTTGAAATTACAAATGCCCTGAAAAAAGCAACCTACAGTATGACCGTTTTTCGCACTTACGACCCTTGTAGCATCCCCATGGTCACATGATCAAAATTCAAATGCTTTGCAGTCAGAATCTATTTATGACGGTTGCCGTGTCCTGGGGTCTTGTGATCCCCTTTTGCAGCCTTCTGACAAGCAAACTCAATGGGGAAGCCGGATTCACTTAACAACCGTGTTACTAATTTAACAACTGCAGTGATTCACTTAACAACTGTGGCAAGAAAGGGTTTAAATGGGACAAAGCTCACTTAACAACAGTCTTGCTTAGCAATAAAAAAAATGGGAGTGTGGTCTTAAATTGAGGACTTGCTGTAATTTGGCAGTTGGTGAATGTTGGAATAGAAATCAAATGAATAATATTGAAAAACTGCAATTAGTCCTTCAGTTAACAGAACATAGAATACCAGAGATGGAAGGGACCTTGGAGATTGTCTTCTTTATGTTATTGTAAGGCATATCACTAAGGCATAATGTGTTATAACCACAGTTTGTTGAATAAATAGCATGGCAATTAAGGGGCCAGAGTTGGACTGGGGCGATCTAGATTCAAACTCTTCCTGGCTAGATAAATTTCTGGATAGCTCTGAGCCAGTTATTCTGTCTCAGCCCAACCTACAATCCAAACTGGTGAGTGTAAAATAATAATCTCAGAGAAAATGAAGTATATAAATAAAATAATCTAGTGTTTACAAATCATAAAAGTTGCATTATGCTAAGCCAGGATCAAACAGACTTTATTATATATCAGAGCATCTACTCATGTGAAGGGATGCAGGGGAATCGATAGCTGGAACAGGAAGTTAATTTTGAGCTGCTTGGATGGACAGAATGGATAAGAGAAACTAAGAGATAGGTGGACTTCAACTCCCAGAATTCCCCAGCCAGCCTGTTGGCTGGGGAATTCTGGGAGTTCAAGTCTACACATCTTAAAGTTGATGAGGTTGACAAACAGTGCTGTGGAGAACAGGGAAAGAGGGTGAACAAAATTGCATTTAACGTACATACCTTGATATCAAAGATGACACAGTCCGACTCAAACTTTTCATCTTTAGGTTTTTCCAGGCTAGCATGCGACCTGAAAACAGTTGCTCTGCAGAATCCAATATGCTGGAGAAAGGGAGGGAGAGAAGGAAGAACTAAGATATTTCCAGGGGAACCCAAATAAATCCTCCACATATCAGCAAACCTGAAATGGTCAAAGGACTGCTATGCAGGGGAAAAGATAAAGCTACTACTGAATGAAAGAATCCGGTCTAGATAGGATTGGAGTTGACCCTCGCACTTACCTCTTCTCCTGATGTATAAGGATGGCACTGATGATGGTCATCGTGGGCTTCCTGAGCAGTGCAGTTAACCTCCACAATAACAAACTCCACATAGTAAGCTTCAGGCTCATACTGAAATCAAAGCAAGAGACGTTTTAGTTGGGTTGTGGGTAGAAATGGCAAAAGTGAAGAGCTGGGAGAAAGAATTTTAGTCCTGTCTGCTACATATCCCACAGTCACCTGTGGTCACCTGTTGCTACTGAAATTTCCCACCTTCCCTTGGCAGAGGGAGAGGTATTTTGTGAGCCCCAGAGCCCCTAATAAATGAGGATTTCCTAGCTTTTTATATGACTGTTTCATTGCTTCTGTTTTACTTGGTGGCTGCTTCTATGTTTCACTTGGCTGGGTATTGGCTGTAATTATATTTTATAAATAAAACATCAGTGAATCCTTGTTCACTACGGTCAGAGGCCTGGAACGTAAATTTTAAAAAATCGGCTAGAGCCCCTGGTTCTTGAAAAGTTGCCTCTCCCTTTTTTCTTAGCAGCTGGTTCTTTGCGGGATCTTGGTGCTCACTGAGCTTGGTTGTTTTCCTGCAGACATTTCACTACCCAAACTAGGTAACGTCATCCGTTCTAGTCGATCATCGGTCTAGCACTGATGATGTTACCTAGTTTAGTTACTATAATGTCTGCAAGAAAGCAACGAAGCTCAGACAGGACGAAGGACCCCTCATTTCAATCCTGAGCAACAAATAGTCTCCTTTGTGGGTATCTGGTTTTTTCCTAGACTTTTTGCAGAGCATAATTCCTCCTGTTTCCTCCTCCTTTCTCTTAGTTATATGAAGTATCAAAACGTTAAACTGGAAGAGATCAACAGAATTCCTTTTTAACCTCTGCACACTTACTTTGTGCTGCCCTCTTGAAATCTCAAGAACTTCGTAAATGTGGCCAGAAAGTTTTTCATTGTGTTTATTAAGTACATATTCAACAGAGTCTACCACGTGAGGGTCACTCAGAGGCAACAGAATTGGACATTTAGGACACTTTTGCTGCACATCTTCCACAGAATCTGGAAAGAAAAAGAAATGTCAAGAAGGGCGTTTAAAGCAGATGGCAGTCTTAGCTGAGAACTTCTGCAAAAGAGCAGGAGAACCTACACCATTTCAGACAAATGGCTGTCCCATCTCTTCTTAAAAGCTTCCAGTGTTGGAGCACCCACAACTTCTGATTCATTATCCTAAATGTCAGGAAATTTCAGGCAGCAGTTTAAAAAAAAAGTTGGACATCAGGTTAAAGTTACAGCTTCTGCAATGGGAGAGCATAAGTACAGGTAGTCCTTGAGTTATGACCACAATTGAGCCCAAAATTTCTGTTGCTAAATGAAACATTTGTTAAGTGAGTATCCCCATTTTACGAGATTTCTTGCCACAGTTGTTAAGTGAATCACTACCGTTCTTAAATTAGTCTCACTGTTGTTAAGTGAATCTGGCTTCCCCATTAAATCTGAGTCAATTGCCAGGCGTCTGAATTACAGTCATTCCTTTAGTGGCATTTAGGTACAACAGCACTGAAAAAAGGGACTTAATGACTGTTTTCACACTTATGGCCATTGCAGCATCCCCATGATCACGTGACCAAACTTCAACACTTGGCAACCGCCTCATATATAGGATGACTGCAGTGTCCTTGGATCAGGTCATCCCTTTTTGCAACCTTCTGACAAGCAGAATCCACGGGGAAGCCAGATTCATGCAGCAACCATGTTACTAGCTTAACAACTGCAGTGATTCACTAAACAACTGTCAAAAAAGGTTGTAAAACAGGACAAAATTCCCTTAGCAACTGTCCTGCTTAGCACCAGATTGTTTGGGCTCAATTCTGGGTGTTAGGTTGAGGATTGTAACTATGTCTAGGTAGGCATTCCAAACTATTGTCAGATACATCGTCCCGATCCATCAAATAGTTTCAGAAAAGAAGAGGGATCACCTGTTGTCCTACTTTCTGCTACTGCAATGTACCTGAAAGGGTTCAAGCTGGAATAATCAAAGGCCACTCCCTTTTGAAATGTCAGTGTTAACTACCCACAATATCATTTCCAGCGGTTCTATGAAGGTCAATTCCTTTTGATATATGAATATAGAGATACATAAATAATGGATGGATGGATGGGTGGGTGTTGATCAAACTCTTTCTCTCTTTTTCTCTCTTTGTTTCTTCCCCTTGCTTTGCCTGTCTTTTTTCTCTCATTTTGCACTT
>NW_015388746.1:21076-64332 GCF_001527695.2 Protobothrops mucrosquamatus
TCTTCTTTGAAAGTCTTAACATTAAACATTATCTTGGCATCACAGACCATTTCAACATCCTGGAAATACAAGAGCAGCAAATGAAACATGTTAAATTTTAACTTAACATAATTTATCTAACCATTTCAGATTGGTCTTTTAAAACTGGTGCTTCCGGGCAATTTTAGCATTAGTAGGATTTATTTATGTCCATTACAACGTATCTCATGTTTTTAGGAGATAGGAGATTATTAAAATGAGCACTGTGCACTAGTGACTTGGGTAGACTAATTTGTGAGGCAGCCATCATTAGGGTAGCAAATGCACTGTGGTGGAATGTTGTCTGAATTCCCAGGAGGGAGGGGTTGCATTCCAGAGGAGCAAGAGACAGCAAAGTTTACATAGTTTGGTTGGGAAGAAGAGGATCAAAACAGCTCCTCCCTAGAAGTTCTGGGTGTAAATTTAAGGACACACACAGTTTGCTTTAGTTTGGCATGATTTCTGTCTATAGGTAAGGAACAATAAGGGGAAATTGCTTTGCTGTAACTGAGCAGGTCTTTCTTGGTTTTCAGCCTGACATGCCTACTTCCTTCAAAACCATCTTATTGGTCTCTTTGGAGAAACATTTCCACATGTTGTAATATGAGGACTCTACTTGGCCAGTTCACTATTGACAAAAATTGGGCAGTAACCTCTAAACCTGGGACGACCAACCTTGGACATAGCTGGCTGGGGAATTCTGGGAGTTGAAGTCCACAGCTCTTAAAGTTGCTAAGGTTGGATCTCTCATCTTTTAAACAGAGGAGCAATAAGGCACTTTTCATGGATTCCGGGATGGGAACAAATCAGCTTGGGACATCACGGGATGAACGTGAAAGAAGAATTGACTTCTTAATTCCTGACTAATTCATTGCTCAGAGTTGAAATGAAATCCGGCTATGAAATGTGAACTCAAAATGAATGCCCATGGAACGTTAGCAACCCCTGAGGTTTCATTAATCCTTTGTACACCAATATATCAGAAATTCAATTTACTCTTAGTGCAGTGGTAAGAAGCCACCTGTCCTCCCACGAAATTTTACATTTTCAACAACCCTCAGACACTTACATGGTAATGCTGTGGCCTTACAGTACAATTCTCGACAGGAGTGGGATCCAACACATGACATTCTGTGTCCAGAAGATTTAATTTAAGGAAGACTGCCACCAAATCGCCATTCTAAAAGAAAAAAATATAATGAGAATGACTTTTCTCACTGCATTTTTCTGTCTCTGTTGCATCAGCTGTCCTTGGAAATGTTTGAATTGACACCTAAGTTAAAGACCTCATCCTGGTGTGCTTCTCAGTTATGAACTGCTTTAAAGAAAATACACCCAACAGGAAATTTCAATGCTGTCTTAAGTTAGACACAGTTCCTTTGGATGTTGCAAGGCAGACAAAACTGACATTTCCTGACGTGAACATCTGATCTGCTCTGCCTGTGATATGAGGTTTTGTTGCAGACCTCAGTTAATTTCCCAGTTGTTGGTTTTGGCGAGGTGTGGGTAGAAAAAATTGCCTCTTTCTGACATTGCATTGTTCACGTATGTGCATATTGTCTATTCAACCACCAGCATTTTGGCTCCGAAAAATGGCATCAGGTAGTCCTGGCCGGTCTACCTACAAATACGTAGGAACATCTTCACCCAAGATGGANTTGGTTTTCAGCCTGACATGCCTACTTCCTTCAAAACCATCTTATTGGTCTCTTTGGAGAAACATTTCCACATGTTGTAATATGAGAACTTCTACTTGGCCAGTTCAATATTGACAAAAATTGGGCAGTAACCTATAAACCTGGGACGACCAACCTTGGACATAGCTGGCTGGGGAATTCTGGGAGTTGAAGTCCACAGGTCTTAAAGTTGCTAAGGTTGGATCTCTCATCTTTTAAACAGAGGAGCCATAAGACACTTTTCATGGATTCTGGGATGGGAACAAGTCAGCTTGGGACATCACGGGATGAACGTGAAAGAAGAATTGACTTCTTAATTCCTGACTAATTCATTGCTCAGAGTTGAAATGAAATCCGGCTATGAAATGTGAACTCAAAATGAATGCCCATGGAACATTAGCGACCCCTGAGGTTTCATTAATCCTTTGTACACCAATATATCAGAAATTCAATTTACTCTTAGTGCAGTGGTAAGAAGCCACCTGTCCTCCCACAAAATTTTACATTTTCAACAACCCTCAGACACTTACATGGTAATGCGGTGGCCTTACAGTACAATTCTCGACAGGAGTGGGATCCAACACGTGACATTCTGTCTCCAGAAGTTTTAATTCAAGGAGGACCATTTTCCCATGTGGTCTCTAAAAGAAAAAATTAGGATGAGAATGACTTTTCTCACTGCATTTTTCTGTCTCTGTTGCATCAGCTGTCCTTGGAAATGTTTGAATTGACACCTAAGTTAAAGACTTCATCCTGGTGTGCTTCTCAGTTATGAACTGCTTTGAAGAAAATACACCCAGCAGGAAATTTCAATGCTGCCTTAAGTTAGACACAGTTCCTTTGGATGTTACAAGGCAGACAAAACTGACATTTCCTGACATCTGATCTGTTCTGCCTGTGATATTAGATTTTCTTGCAGACCTCAGTTAATTTCCCAGTTGTTGGTTTTGGCCAGGTCTGGGTGGAAGAAAGTGCCTCTTTCTGACATTGCATGGTTCACGTATGTGCATATTGTCTATTTAACCAACAGCATTTTGGGTCCGAAAAATGGCATCAGGTCGTCCTGGCCGGTCTATCTACAGATACGTAGGACAACTGTTTGCGACAGGGGTCTAATGAAGATTGGATGGTTGGGAGAGAGCTAACATTTTTCTCAGTTGGGGTGTTCACACAACGCTTAACCCAGTTGCAGAATTAACCATTTCCTGGATTTCCATTACACACCATACCATTAAATAAAGGGGCTGGGCTGACACACCAAATTTATCCAGTGCTCATACCAAATTCTGCATAACCAAAAGAAATCACAAAAACCTTCTCTGAGCTGGTTAAACATGTTGTCTGTATGGTGCAGATTACAAGCTGACCATCCTCTCTTTCTAAGGACCTGACAGCTGAAAAAGCAGCAGTCAGAAGTATAAGCATTGATTGGGATGGGGGGCATTGTGTGTCACTATCAGCAAAATGGTGGAAGGAGCAACAGAACGCAAACTCTGGCTCTTTTGTGATGCATTGCGTGTCTAGGAAAAGGATGTGGCTTACATTGTAACTCTCCATCCAGAATATGAATAGTGCCAGAGCTATTTATTATAAAGACGTGGGAACTTGTAAGACTGTCAAAAAGGAATTTGTTGGTCCTAGCTCAACATAAGGATCCAGTTCCCTGCCAATCCTGGACCAGGCACCCCATTCTCGGCTGCTGAAGGAACAATAGAATCAACAAAATATAATCAGTGGATGACTCTGTTGAAGAAACAACTGGATGGTCATGTCATGTCTGTACCAGCCCTGGCCTAAGACATGTTTTTCAAGTGGAAATCTAAAAATATTTCCTTTTAAATAACCAAAATAGAAAATTGGAGCCTTAGCAGGACATCCAGTTGCTGAGAAAAACATGCTGCTGATCTCACTAAAAATTAGAGAGGGAAGAATAAGAAAGAAGGGGATTGTACAAAAGGAATGGCTGGAGAAAAAAGTTGGACAGAGGAGTTCAGTGTACAGAACAGTTGTCAGTTCCCGGTAGGGGAAGGAGAAGAAAAAAATTGTGGAATCCTTGGGGCTCTCTGAGCTTGGTGGTTTCCTTGCAGACATTTCATTACCTGAACAAAGATAATGACCTAGGTAAGTTCATCAGTGCACCAAGGATTTCAGAGTTGAATGCTGATCTACCTGTATTCTCTTCTGCTAGAAAAAAAAGTCCAGAGATAACTTCCCTGAAATGAGGGAAGTGAAGAGCCAGAGAAGGAACATCTTCACCCAAGATGGAGGAGACCAGCTGGCTGCCAGATAGTACCCTCATGCAGTACCCAAGAGGGTATGGAGGAGATGGTTGGTCATTGGAAAATCCTTAGTCTTTGGGGAAGGATGGGGCAAAAGGCCCTGAGAAAGGTTCTCCCCCAGTAGAGAAGCAGTAGATGTTCAGCTGAGCAGATCCAGGAGAAAGTCAAACTGTGCTGAGTGCACTACTGTTAAAATCCAGCCCATTCCTTTCTTTTCACTCTCCCTGGACAAGCTCAGAAGTGAGTGAAGGAGACAGAGTGAAAGGAGGAGGAACTAAAGAGGAAGAGGAAAACCTGCCACCAGGTGAACACTGAGATTGCATTGTATGCTCTAGTTGTAATTCCAAAAGTGCTTTCCCAAAAGGCAACTGGACTGTCTTGGGTTTTTTTTTCCCTTGAAAACGTTTCACTTCTGATCCAAGAAGCTGAAGAAGCTTCTTGGATAAATAGTGAAACGTTTTCAAGGAGAAGAAAACCCAAGAAAGTCCAGTTGCTTTTTTAAAAAGGACCTTTGGGACAACACTGACCTGGATGATTGA
Source organism: Protobothrops mucrosquamatus (assembly GCF_001527695.2). Taxonomy (NCBI): domain Eukaryota; kingdom Metazoa; phylum Chordata; class Lepidosauria; order Squamata; family Viperidae; genus Protobothrops; species Protobothrops mucrosquamatus. The sequence continues at coordinate 25,589 of NW_015388746.1, forward strand.
GAATCTCCATAGACATCATTTCAGTTGTAAATAACTTTAAATAGTCTTGTTTTCTGCTGCCAATCTGCTGTCTTGTTTTCTATGCCAATCGCCATCCTTGTAAAGCAAAATACATCTCTAGTTCAAGGGGGACTCCTTCACACTGGGACAGTGGAGAAGACAGAGCTTCCTCTTTCTCCAAAGCACCAGAGGGCAGGACGAGAAACAATGTTTGGAAGCTGATCAAAGAGAGAAGCAACCTGGAATTAAGGAGAAACTTCCTGACAGTGAGCACAATTAACCAGTGGAACAGCTTGCCTTCAGAAATCGTGGGCGCTCCATCACTGGAGATTTTGAAGAAGAGGCTAGACAGTCACTTGTCTGAGATGATATAGGTTCTCCTGCTTGAGCAGGGGGCTGGACTAGAAGACCTCCAAGGTCCCTTCCAGCTCTGTTCTATTCTATTCTATTCTATTCTATTCTATTCTATTCTATTCTATTCTATTCTAATGACTCTGGCAACTCAGAATAGAATAGAAACATAGCTAAAAAAAGATTAAAAATCTTCTATTTGTCTTTTGCTAGATTTACAGGTAGTCCAACCATTTGTTTAGTGACCATTCAAGTTACAGCATTGAAAAAAGTGACTTACAGCTATTTTTCACAGTTATGATTGTTGCAATTCCATGTGGTCAAGTGATCAATATTCAGATGCTTCGCATGGTTCACATTTCTGACAGTTGCAATGTACTAGGGTCATGTGATCATCTTTTGTGACCTTCTGACAAGGAAAATCAGATTCATTTAGCAACCGTGTTACTAACTTAACAACTGCAATGATTCACTTAGCAGCTGTGACAACACAGGTCCATAAAAGGGGTCAAAACTCACCTAACAATTGTCTTGCTTAGCAGTTGAGTAAATTTTATGGTCAATTGTGGTCATAAATCAAGGATTATCCGTATTATAACTAATTTTAGCATCTGCCTCCTTCAGAATCCTAACCTCAGGTTCGCAAAACCCAGTTCCTGTGTTCCCTGAAGAATTGATGTCCAAACCAAAGAGCTTTTGTGTGAGTTTCCCTTTCTTCTAGTTTTGTGTCCCTTGGGACTTTAAGAGTCCACAACTGTATTGTGGAGAGATTAAAAAAGAAAGAAACTATGAAGATGCAGGATGAATGTTGATGGGGAGAGAAGGGGTGTTGAGTTGAGAACTGAAGGACAAGGCAGTGGTGCATAAAATTGCAAATAAATGGTTTGGTGGAGACTAACAGCCTTCCAAGCCTTCCAATGAAATGGAAGTTATGAGATTACAGAACATTGACTAGGAAGAGGCCTTGGATTGCCCAAATTTCAGCAGGAAGGCTACAGAAATTGTCTGGCGTAACATCAGAAAAGACCACCTAGCTGTTATTTACTTAGTAAATGAAACTAGGACAATTTTCCTCCCACTGTACTTACCCGGGGAAGGACAAAGATCTCCTTGATTACATTGACGGCGTATTTGTATCCATGTAGATTATGCTTGTTGATGTAGTTCACAGCCAGATCTGCCCATTTTTCAGCATCTTCGCCGTTGCAATCTACCGGTACATGCGATGGCAGGTGATGGCTAAACGTACATCCTATAATCTGACCCAGGAGCAGGAGAGCTACCAGGGAATTCATGGCTGGGTTCAGAGATAATGTACCAGGCGCTAGTTGGAAGGAAGGAAGACTCCAGAGAACCTAACTTCAGGTGCTCCTTTTTATGGAGTGTTTCTGTTCGCTGTCCCCCACCACCTGCCAGTTGCAATTTGCTTACCTGGGAAGATGCAATATTTGCAGAAGGTCCTGCAAACAAGAGGAAAGAAAAGAATAAATATGGGGACATCTAGTCAAAGTTTGACTAAATGAGGGGGGAAATGCCGATTGTGCGAAAAGAGAAAACCAACTCTCCAAGTCACTCAGTCATATTAATCCCAGGATACTGCTGCAGTAAAGAGTATTTTAAGAATACAAAATTATATAGCAGCTATGCACAAAGATAGTGTGAGTTATACATATGGAAGACTTTCTGTCAAATCTCAGCTCCATTATTGACCTAACTAATAGAGATTAAGTGCCGTCCTATTGACGTTGACTCTTAGCAACCACTGAGATCTTTTCTAGGATGACCTGTCCCCAGTTTTTTCCTGGAGGCCATCCAACCTGGCAACCACTGCAGTTATAATCAAGTCCATTCACTTTGCTGCTGGCCATCCTCTTTATTCCTTCCACCTTTTTCAGCATTATGGATCCATTTGTTTGTTTCCTTGGCTACTCATAGTATTCTCTAGAGCAGGAGTGTTCAACTTTGGCAACTTTAAGACTTGTGGACTTCAGTTCCCAGAATTCCTCAGCCAGCATGACTGACTGATAAATTCTGGGAGTTGAAGTCCACAAGTCTTAGTCTTCTCCAACTCCAGAGTTTAAATCAGTGGTTCTCAACCTTTTTAATGCCGCGACCCCAACCGGTTGTAAGTCGAGGACTAAACCGGTCATAAGTCGAGGACTAAACTGGTCGTAAGTCAAGGACTAAACCGGTCGTAAGTCGAGGACTGCCCAACCGGTCGTAAGTCGACTTTCCCTGCCCGGGAGCGCCGCGCATGCGTGGTTCCGCCCCCTGTGCCGGCTGAGGCGTAGCTGGCAAGCAGCAGAGATGGAGCAGGCCGACCACCAGCTAGCCCAGCCCAAGGGAGGTAAGGCACCCGCCAGAAAAGGGGAAAAAAAAATGGTGGACAAAAAAAATGGCGGACAGCCTTGCTTGGCAACCCCCGTGAAATGGTCGATCGACCCCAAATGGGGTCCCGACCCACAGGTTGAGAACCACTGGTTTAAATGCACCAGTATTCTTTCTACCATGTGAAGTTGAAAGTTGGGAGACTGTAGAAATAACCCCAATTAATATATTAAAAACAAATTTAAAATTAGTGACCAAGTTAAGAGGTTGTATTGTAGATTCCAGACAAGTAAGAGGAAGAGGCTTAGGTCACCATTGTGTGATGAGTTTGTGCTTATTCTGCAAAAATGTGCAGCACTAGAAAGAAAGCTCAAGCCACAACACTCATAGTTCTCCTAGAACAGTGTTTCTCAACCTTGACAATTTTAAGGCATGTGGACTTCAACTCTCAGAATTCCCCATCCAGCATGACTGGCTGAGGAATTTTGGGAGTTGAAGTCCACAAGTCTTAAAGTGGCCACGTTTGGAGACCCCTGAGGTAAGCCATAAAACTCTAGCCATGCCGAGTATTGGTTTTATAGCTGATCTGATCCATATAGTTAGTTTATTATGTAATATCTTGTGTGAACTTGGAAAATGTGAACAGGCATACCAGATAAAACTGCTATATGCAGTTCAAGGGGCCTAGAATCTGGAGGTTTTGTCAAAATGATGGAATACATGTTGTGGCATCAGAAAACGAACATGGCCGTTTATACATTGATTGTGATATATCAAAACATGTAACAAAATTGATGGGCTTTGCGTTGCGATACCACAATATTTCTTCTTTTGTCCTCTTTGCCATTCTCATGGATGTTCCTATCCATGGTTCTATGTCATCCACAAGAATTTCCATCAAGAGGTTTTACTAATAATCCAGGCCAAGGAATTCTAGGTGAAATTAGAAACCAGAGATGAATACTCTCCTGGATTAATAAAGAAAATAACATAATAACAGAGTTGGAAGGGACCTTGGAGGTCTTCTAATCCAGCCCCCTGCTCAAGCAGGAGACCCTATACCATTTCAGACAAATCATTGTTCAATCTTTTCTTTAAAACTTCCAGTATTGGAGCACCCACAACTTCTGGAGGCAAGTTGTCTCACTTAGTTCTTGGTTGCTTCTCTGCTTGATTTGTTTCTATCCATTGCTTCTTGTTCTGCCTTCAGGTGCTTTGGAGAATAGCTTGACCTCCCCCCTTAGATATTGGAATGCTGCTATCATGTCAAGGACTTCTTATTTTACTAAGAGACCTTCCCTAATTTTAATGAAACATGGAGCTCTGGAGAGCACATTATATGACATAAAAAGGGAAGATTTTTCCATTATGGACAAGGACGTCAAACAGGTTCAAAGTCAAAATTAAAGTGAACGAACCAGGCTTAAATCAACAGAACTGTTTGTCTGAAAAATAGCCAAAACTAACATGTCTTGATAAAATAGTTTACAAGTTCATGGACAGATAGTTGCTGCGGTCATTCCCCAAATCAGAGTTTGTCCTCTTCCCTCTGCTGATTCCACAAATTTATACCACCCGCTTCCCTTTCTTATTACAGATAGTCCACAATTTATGACCACAACTGAGCCCAACATGTCTGTTGCTAAGCAAGACAGTTAAGTGAGCTTTATTCCATTTTATGGCCTTCCTTGTCACAGTTAAGACAATCACAGTTAAGACAATCACAGTTAAGACAATCCATTTTACGGCCTTCCTTGTCACAGTTAAGACAGTTAAGTTAGTAACACGGTTGTTAAGTGAATTTGGCTTCCCTGTTGACTTTGTTTGTCAGAAGGTCGCAAAAAGGGATCACATGACTCCAGGACACTGCAACCGTCATAAATATGAGTCAGTCGCCAAGCATAGGAATTTTGATCACCTGCCCATGGGGATGCTGCAATGATTGTAAGTGTGAAAAAAAGTCGTCAGTCACTTTTTTCAGTGCCATTATAACTTTGAACAGTCACTAAATCTGTGTTTTTATGTATGTATATATGTGTATGTGTTTGTGTGGATACATAGACAGAAAGACATATGTTTTTAAGGGGTTGCCACAAAGAAGATGGGGTTAGCCTATTCTCCAAGGCGCCTGAAGGCAGGACAAGAAGCAACGGATGGAAACTAATCAAGGAGAGAAGCAACCTAGAACTAAGGAGAAATGTCCTGACAGTTTAAAACAATTAATCAGTGGAATGGCTTGCCTCCAGAAGTTGTAGGTGCTCCATCACTGGAAGTTTTCAAGAGGCACTGAATAGCCATTTTTCCAGAATGATATAAGGCCTCCTGCTCTGAGCAGAGAGTTGAACTAGAAGGCCCCCAAGGTCCCTTCCAACTCTTGTTGTTCTGTTATGTTTAAATTTGCAGAGTACAGTATATCATGGTTTCTTTCTGTGGCTGGGCTCACATCTTGCACTAAGCTATCATGACAAGGGCATTTGTTGTGGGGGAACAAAAGGAGAGCAAGGAATGACATGTACACTGTGTCAATCCAAACGACAACCCCGTGAGTTGCAGATGAAAGTGTAGTGTGAGACTAGGTTAAAGCTACCAAAGGCAGGAACGTAAGGAGGGTAAACAAAAGCCAAGAATCTTGTCTCATATACCCCTTAGGGGGGAAAAGTTAAGAAGCAACCAGGTCATTAAGGAAATAAAGGAAAATGTGTTGTCTGAACCAGTCAAAGGAAGTTGGGCCTGAGCACATGAAATCTCTCCCTCCCAAATTCCATCAACAGCTACCAGACTTGAAAATCAAGAAGGTCAGAGTAGCTGCTGGTCTTGTGAATCAGCAGAGCAATTATTTTGGGGTATAAAAGGGATCCTGAAGCCCACTCACTCTTTTGAGTCTCTTTGGATCCAAATCTGGTAGCTTCTATCTGGCTAGTGCCTGGTAGTCTAATTGAGAAGGATGTGGGTAAGGATGGATGAGTGTGTATATATGTTTGTGAGAAAGAGCAAACTACATTCCAGCAAGTAAAATTTTGCTGTTACAATACCTTAAATTCACTGGGTCTCCTATATTCCAAAGAATCTATTGTGCCTCCGTGTTCAGTTGACAGTGACTTATGTGTGTGTCCATGGACCAGGGCTGGGCTGTGTGTCTTGTCTGCTCTAGCTGCAACTTTCTCGAAAAACCCAGATACAAGATCTTTGGATTTCTTCCCCCATGCGCAACTTTGCTCCTTTGCTTCCATCTTGATTAATTCCATTTTATCTGAAATTTTCTTTTTCTTTTTAATTTATTGTTTTAAGATTGTGTGTCGTATTTTAATTATATGACTATAAGCCATCCGGAGTTGCCTCAGTGAGATGGCCAGCACAGAAATTTAATCATAACCTGGGCGGTCAATACATTTTATAAATAAACAAATAAATAAACAATAAACAAAAATATTGAAAAGGACCATATGTGAATATAATTAAGGCTATTTGCTCCTTCTTCCCGTTTACCCCCAGAACAACCTGAGGAAGGTTAGATTGAGAGGGAAAGATTGACCCATAGTCACCCAGGGATGTCCTAAAATGTTGGTCTTGGTGAAACGGGAACCTACGGTAATTTTGCTCGTTCCTAGTCTAGCTTCTTCATCATTAACTTTTGAACTGACATGGGGTCACCCAGAAAACTCACCTCCCCCAGATTAACTTCTTAAGTTCTATGATGGTGGTGGTGGTGATGATGATGATGATGATGGTGATGATGATGATATCCATTCTGTTGTGTCCAACTCTTGGCAATTCTATGGGCCAGGTCTCTCCATGACTTCTGATCTTGCACTGCTTCTTTGAGATTTTCTGTGTTCTGGCTGGTATCAACTTTGATGGTGTCCAGCCACCATGTTCTTTAGTCACCTGGTCCCCTTTTACCGCTAACTGCTCCAAACATAATTACTTTTTCTAGGGAATTCCCCTACATGGTTTGGCCAAAGTGAGTCACAGTTTCATGATTTTGCCTTCTAGTGACAGGTCTGATGTTATGTGCTCCAGGGCTTGCTTGTTAGTCACCTCTGCTGTCCAAGGAATACACAGGAGCCTTCTCTGGCATTTCAGCTCAAATGAGGCAATTTTCTTCCTTTTTGCTTTTCTTGGTTCTCAGGTTGAGAGAGAGGGACTGGCCCAGAGATATCCAGGGACCATCTATGGTTGGGTTCTTCATATGTATTAGTTTGGGTAAACTAACTAAGCTGAAGCTTCTTCCCAGTTCAACATCTTTCCCACAATACTGCACTGCTTCTTGGAACAGAGAGAAGAAGAGGCTCCAAGTCACCATGCCAATTCCACCTTTTTTGTGTGCATGTCACAACATCGCATCCATGTTTGAAAAAGGGCAAGGCTTGCATGGCAAGGTCACAATTTCTGTTTTGGCATTTTGATGAAACAGATGGATCCTGCAAATGTCCTTGGTGGTATCACTGGGCCCTACAAAGATCTCATAGGGATAGAAGGAAACATCTGGGGAACAGCTTTGCCTTCTAGTAAATGAAGGTTCTGGGGATGCTTAGACCGGTCACGGAAGCCATTTTGTGAAGACATCGGTCACCATCAGCAACACTTTGCAAGGGTGTTCGTCACAAGCTCTCAGAAATCCAAACTTGCTCATAGCCCTCAAAGATTGAGAGCTAAATTATAATCCTGAGGATTATAATTAACTACTACAAGAGTGAAAAAAACGGACTCCCCCTCCTCATTTATCTAGAGCTCCCTTAAAAAGACTCTGAGGGCATATACAGGTAGTTTAAAATTCTGATTTTTATCACAATCGACCTGGAAGGGACCCTGGAGGTCTTCTAGTCCAGGCCCCTACTCAAGCAGGAGATCCTTTGCAGCTTTGTTGAATTCCTTTGGATTTGTACCAAGAAAGTAAATTAAGGCTGCTGCAGCAAAAACAGTTCAGGATATGAGGTCCTTGATCTCAAGTCAGATGGTGCCTAAAGTTCCCCCTCAGAAGGATTTAGGACACTATTCTGATTTTTTTTTCTCTCCTTCGTGGATTTTAAGGAACAACAACAACAGCAGCAAAAAAGGAAAAAAAGCTATCAGCAAGTTTACAAATGGAGGATATTTTCCATTTGGTGCTTTTGTAAAATAACCTTGAAAAAGCTGAGAGGTTGCACAATGCAAATCTCTAAAAAGCAGCCTCTGAACCTTTGTGAATCAACAAAAGACATCTCTTATCTTATCACCTCAGGTGAAAGTTTAACTCCATGGATAGCCCAGGCATGATTACAAAATTTAAAGAGCGCCTACATCTCTCTTTAATGTTTAATTATATAAAAAGGGCAGCATACATTGCACTCCCTTTTTCCATGTTCTCTATAACCCAAACTGTAAGATACATTCATTTACCCAACATTACCCAGGGAACGTCTATGGCTGAATGTGGATCAGAACCTGCAACTTCATTTGAAGAGTTAGTGAAGTGGTAAAAGGCCTTGATAAGACCACACTTGGAATACTGCATCCAGTTTTGGTCACCACAATATAAAAAAATATGTTGAGACTCTGGAAAGAATGCAGAGAAGAGCAACAAAGATGATTAGGGGACTGGAGGCTAAAGCATATGAAGAACTGTTGCAGGAATTGGATATGTCTAGTCTAGTGAAAAGAAGGATTAAGGGTGACATGATAGCAGTGTTCCAATTTCTGAGGGGCTGCCACAAAGAAGACAGAGTCAAGGTATTCTCCAGACAGAGCACCTAGAGCAGGACAAGAAGCAATGGATGGAAGCTAATCAAGGAGAGAAGCAAACTAGAACTGAGGAGAAATTTCCTGACAATTTGAACAATTAACCAGTGGAATGGCTGGTTAATCCTCTCTGAAGGCTTTTAAAAAGAGACTCAACAACCATTTGTCTAAAATGGCATAGAGTGTCCTGCTTCAGCAATGGGTGGGACTAGAAGACCACCAAGGTTCCTTCCAACTCCGTTATTCTGTTATCGGTTAACTCTCTATTTGTAATCTAACACCATAATCACCATGCTGGTTCTGCATATTTAATTTAATTTAATTCATGGCATGTGGCTAACCCATACTGTTCCTTAGGCCACAAACATCTGAATTGTGCCCATTGTCAAAAACATATATGATGGGACTAAGACGAATACTTGTTTTCACCCTAAAATCAAAATTAAACAGAATGCCATTTACAATATGATCGGAAAGGAACATAACCCTAAATTTATGATGAACACTTCCAATAAACAATGGATCAGTGGGTGGATGAATGGAGAATGGATGGATGGGTGGGTGGGTGGATGAATGGAGAGAAATTCTATACTATGCCCAGCTTTCCCAAGCTTGTCAATTTAGGATAGCCAGTCTCATTTCTAAAATGAGTGATTACAGCTTGCAAAGTTCTCTTTCACTTAAACTACAGGTAGTCTTCAACTTACACCCACAACTGAGCCCAAACTTTCTGTGGCTAAGTAAGACAGTTGTAAAGTGAGTTTGGCCACATTTACGGTCTTTCTTGCTCCAGTTGTTAAGTGAACATAAATTAGTAACATGATCGTTAAATAAATCTTGCTTCCCCGTTGACTTGGCGTGTTAGAAGTCGCAAAAAGTGATCACATGGCGCCGGGACACTGCAAATGTCATAAATATGAGTCAGTTGCCAAGCATCTGAATTTTGATCATGTGACCATGGGGATGCCGCAACAGTTGTGTGAAATACAGCTGTAAGTCACTTTTTTCAGTGCCGTTATACTGTAACTTTGAATGGTCACTAAACAACTGGTTGTAAATCAAGGACCACTTGTACTGTCAAACACAGAGTCAGACAAGCCTATTCCCCTCACTTTTCCCAAAAGAAATGGGAGAACAGAGGAAAGAGGGAGAAAGTGGGATGGAAATGGGAGAAAAAAGGAAGTGGGGATGGTTTTGAAAAAGTAATGGAAAGAGAGGAACAAAATGGAATAGTGACCGGGAGAATTTTTTTTTAAAAAAAGAGAGAGGTAGTAATAAGCTATGGAAAGAAATACATATAACCTCCTTTCGAGGTTGAGTTCATTTGGGAAGATGTGAGAAGATCTGGAGATGAGGGATTTGAGAAAACAGGTTGAAGGAGACACAGTGCCAAAGGTCAAGTCATTTCCTCCTGGCGGTGTCAGGAGATGGGATTAGGAATAATTTTAGAGCTGGCATAGACTAGTGTTGAGAGGCTACAGATAATCTGTAGAAATGAACCAACCTATTTAAATTATTCATTCCATAAGATCACTTTTTTCTTCTGTTTCCATGATAGCCAAGTGTCTGTGTTATCTTATCTATACCTTCCCATTCTTCCACTTTAATTTCCTTAGAGAGTTAAAGAATTTCTAAGTGCTGCAAGGAGCAGAACAAAAGGATAGTAAAGGAAGAGAGTCCTACAACGAGTTATTATGAAAGGGCTGAAGTCACCAGGCAAGGAGGCTTGTTCCAAGTAGCAACTAACCTTCTCAGCAATCTTGAAAGGCATCCAGGCTTTGCAGTAAGCCAAATTTGCAGCAATTTGCACCTTGTGCTAATTCTTTCATCTTTAACAGTTTCTCTATTATCTGTAAAATGTAAGCTGTAAATTGGGCCCTAAAAAGTGTTCTGTAAAATATTTGCTAGAAGGTTGATGCTATGTATGGTTAGGGATCTGAAAGGAATCTGTCATGGATTTCAGGGGGAATGTTCAGGGGGAATGAGCTGGCACAAATGATCAAAGAACTTGTTAGGGCAGCTAAGAGGGGCAGCTCAGCTAAGCGGAGATAATAATAATAATAATAATAGTAGTAGTAGTAGTAGTAGTAGTAGTAGTAGTAATAATAATAATAATAATAATAATAATAATAATAATAATAATAATAATAATAATAATAATAATAATAATAATAATAATAATAATAATAATAATAATAATAATAAAGTTGGAAGGGACCTTGGAGGTCATCGAGTCCAACCCCCTGCTCAGGCAGGAACCCTACACCATTTCAGAGAATCTGCACAAAAACTGTGTATTGGGAAAATGCATATAAAACTCCATAGATTAATCATGTTTAAAGTGCATATCACAAAATTGCATGTATTATTAAGGGGAACTAGCAGCTTACTAGGGCTGTGCCAGATGGCAGAACTTGTTTGCTTCCTTACTTATGAGTCTTCTGCACCTGTAGTTCTGCACGCAGTCCTGCAATTCTCATATGAATTAGAAATGGAGCAGTCTTTTTGCTTCTTTACTGGAAACCAGATGCAAAGAATCTTGCAGTATTTCTTGACTGCCAGGCAACGGCGCTGTTGCTAATCTCCTCATTCATTTCTGCTAACACAATGCTTTTCAACCTTGGCAAATTTAGGATGCTGGCATTCTGGGAATTGAAGTCCACGCATCTTAAAGTTGCTGATATTTAAAAACACTGTGCTAAAGTGTTCAAAAGGAAGCAGTACAAGTTCAGGAGAAGGATTGACTGCACATAATTGAAGGTTCTGCAGCTAGGGACATGCCACAACAGTGTATGGCTGGTGTCCTACAGTTGCTGTTTGCACACAATTACAGAGAGTATAGCTACAGTCCTGAACTATTGGTAAGGAGTTACTTCACTTTATTTCCCTTACGAACTATAGGAAGGGTAACAAAGAAGTACAACAGGTGAATCCAGGAAGACTGTCAAATATTCTCCCTGGCTTGTGCGGTGAAAATAACTGGCACTCCTGCTGAGGTGCAAAGGCAGAATTGGACTCTGTTGAAATCACAACATTTTCCTTCATTTTTTGCCCCTGGTTTTCCTCAAATATCCATTCACCCCAGCTTCTTGTGCTTAAGAGCTGTGGTGGCGCAGTGGTTAGAAAGCAGTATTGCAGGCTAATTCTCCTGACTGCCAGCAGTTCGATTCTCACTGGCTCAAGGTTGACTCAGCATTCCATCCTTCTGAGATTGGTAAAATGAGGACCCAGATTGTTGGGGGCAAACATGCTGACTCTGTAAACCACTTAGAGAGGGCAGTGAAGCACTGTGAAGTGGTATATAAGTCTAAGTGCTATTGCTGCTATTGCTTCCCCTCCTCCACAGGCTGGATCAATAACTATTTACAAGTAGTCCTCAACTTACAACCACAATTGGGACCATAATGTCTGTTGCTAAGCACAAGATGGTTGTTAAATGAGTTGCACCTGATTTTGTAAGCTTTTTTGCCACAGTTGTTCAGCATATCTCTGCTGTTGTTAAGTGAATCACATAGTCATTAACAGATCTGGTTTCTCCCATTGACTTTGCTTCTTGGAAGCTGGCTGGGAAGGCTGCAGATGGTGATCACATGACTCTGGGACGTTGCAACCACCGTAAATACATGCCAGTTACCAAGCAACTGAATTTTGATCACATGATTGTGAGGAAATGCTGTATTGGTCATAAGTGCAGGAACCTCATGTAGATCAGTGATGTTGTAACTTTGAACAGTCACTGAACAAATGTAAGTCAAGGACTACATGTATATAACTTGCAACATTTCTGCACTTTGTTGCTATAATGCCATTGTAGGAAGCCCTCCCCAGGAAAAAACAATTAGGGAAAAGTCCCCCCCAAAGTAAAAAGAAGGCTCCCTTGAAATAAAAGCAGACTTGCAACCCCTTGCTAGCAGAGCAATCACCTGGAGCAGCTTTTGCAATAAGCTTGTGAATGAAATACTTTTATCCAATCACAAAGGCAGAGCGCTCCTTGTGAATGGATACTTCGTATTTGGACAGCTCCTTTCATAAACAAATGCTGCCAGCTGCAGCCCATTCATAAGCAAAGCACTACCTGATGCAGCTTTCATAACAAACTGAAACTGAACAGTTTAAGGACACAAAAAACAATAACACTTAAATCTACATTCCCCCACCCAATCTCAAGGACAGGGCATTACCTCCCAGCCACAATAGGAGTTGATCCACCACAATTAGAATATTAAAAACCACACATTTAAGTCCATTGCACAACAAACCTGCATATCTCAAAGCCCAGAAATCATATAAAAATTCATCTACTCACCAAACCTGGTTGTCAGCTGTCCCAGAACCAATGCCTTGTCATTTTGCTTCTGATTGCTAAATAAATGGAGACCTCCTTTCCTGCAGCTTGCCTCCCAAATTCATTTCTCCTGCATCTTTTTCCCGGATTGGAACAGGACCAGATTTTACTTCCAACATCATGATCTGGGGATGCAAACATCCATTATATGCTGTGGTGTGCACATTGGGATAACAAGTAACTTGAACACAAATGTACATTTTTCCTTCTTCTGGACATTTTTTTTAAAAACTGTACATTTTCTGTTCTGAAAACAAATATTTGGTGCCCATTTTGTAACAAATATCCTTATCAGAAGTTCTTTGAATCGTTGTGTCCAGGGTTTCTAGTTATTTCTGCTGGAAGAAATTTAACAGCACAAAAACCTGTTATTGTGAAGCAGAGCAAGTCAGATCAACCTCATCTTAACTCTTTGACCAGATGGAGTGACACACTGGTGCATAGAGCATCACTGCATCTCACTAGAGTGATACGTCTAGCACAAGGCAAGCAGTGCTTATAGCATGATCATCGGATCTGACAATAAGAAATAAGTAACAGTAACTTCCCATCGATATGCATGATGGTGTGCCTAAAGACAGGTGGCTATCCAATTTCTATTTGAAAACTTCCACTGAAGAAATCCACCACTGTCCAGGGCAGACTCTTCCACTCTTTAATAGCTCTGACCATCCTACTATTGATCAAATGATCAATATTGTTCTTTCTGATCAAATTTAAATGATGTGTTTGAAAACGGGGTTGGGTGACTTTCCTTTTATGTCACATGTTTTTCTTCATTATGCTGAAGAGAATAACAAACTTGGAAGGGATCTTGGAGGTCTTCTAGTCCAAACCTCTGCTCAAGCAAGTGGCTGTCCAGTCTCTTCTTAAAAACCTCCAGTGTTGGAGCACCCACAATTTGTAGAGACAAGTCGTTCCACTGATTAATTGTTCTCACTGTTAGGAAATTTCTCTCTAGTTCTATGTTGCCTCTCTCCTTGCTTAGTCTCCATGACTTGTTTTTTGTTCTGCCTTCTGGTACTTTGGAAAATAGGTTGACCCCCTTTTCTTTGTGGCAGCCCCTTTCTTTCTTTTTTCATGCTTTCTTTTTTTTAGTTTGATTTTGTAAGCAAACCAACCAACCAACCAAACAAACAAAAGCGGGCTAAGGATAAAAACAAAAGTCCATCACAACTCAGTCCATAAATTAAATCAGAGAAAAGGATCGTCATCTGGATGTAGCTCCACACTTCTCTAGGTAGCTCTTTTCTTGGTTCTTGACTTGACTGTGCTATATTTTTTGCACTATCTTGCCTACGATTTATGATTTGTGACCTATTACTTGCTGTTTATACATACACTGTGAGCTTATACACCAGAGAAAAATTCCTTCTTATTCCTATTCCTATTCCTATTCTACTCGATCCCATCCCATCCCGTAATTGCATTATACTGAAATATACCCGATATAGGTAATCCTCAACTTCCATTCACTACCATATTTCCCTGAAAATAAGACCGGTCTTATTATTATTATTTTTTGCCTCCAAAAAGGCACCAAGTCTTATTTTTGGGGGAGGCCTTACCTCACCCTTGGCACCAACAGCCCCACCCAGCTGGTCCACTTCTTCTGGGGCAGAAGTTCTGCAGCTGCATTCGGGCCTGCATTTTGCAGTCAGGCCTTTCCAGAAGACCTAAGCAGCCGAGTACCGAATCCATAGCTCGGTTCTTGGCTGCGCAGGCCTTCCGGAAAGCCCTGTGACTGAGAAATACAGGCCTGGCTGCAGAAGAGGCCTCAGAAGAAGTGGGCCGGTGAGGAGAGGCCTGGCGGCAAGGTAAATGGGTGCGGGGTGGGTGGGGCAGATTCACATTTCTACCCCCACCCTAGCTTGACTTTTAGGTGTGAGCCTTGCTCCAAAACTAGGGCTTATTTTTGGGATAGGGCTTATATTAGACCCACCCCCAAAAATCAAGCTAGGGCTTATTTTTGGTGTAGGCCTTACTTTTGGGAAAACATGATAATTATTCATTTAGTGACCATTTGAAGTTACAATGGCACTGAAAAATGTGACTTATAACTGGTTTTCACAAATACGACTATTGCAGCATCCCCATGGTCACATAATCAAAATTTGGACACTTGCAATTGGCATGTATTTATGATGGGGTCATGTGATCCTCTTTTGTGATCTTCTGACAAGCCAAGGCAATGGGGAGGGGCAGATTCACTTAACAACTATGCTACTAACTTAACGATTGCAGTGATTCACTTAACAGCTCTGGCAAAAAAAGTCATTAAATGGGACAAAACTCACTTCACAACTGTCTCATTTATCAATAAAAATTTGGTCATAAGTCGAGGACCACCTGTATACATGCCTGGTCATTATTGGCAGAGAATTCTGGTAGCCATAGAGCCAACATATTAAGATATCAGAGACAAACTGTAGAGTAACAATTTCTGGATATCTAGTCTTAAGTTCTATCTGGCAATTGTGGTCCCAACACATATGCAGGTCATCATGGAAACATCTACTGTTATTTTGCACTGAAGTCTCAAGATGAAGAGTTTAGCTATCAGGATGACAAAGCTTAAACCAGCTTTAGACTAGACTCTCTTATTGCTGAAGGCATAAAGTAAAAATGGATCATCTTGATGATGCCAATGCAAGTGTTTTAAACAATCTGTCCAGTCCCTTAACAATATTTTTCCCCTTTCTCTAATAATGTAATCCATTTTGATCTGTTATGTTTCTGGCAAGCTCAACTGCCATAATAAATGAGCACCATTAAGCTAGAAGAGACCTTATTGAGGGCCGATCAACGTATCCATCCCTCTGTGATCAGAGGATATCAAAACAAATATAAGCTCAGATTACTTAGCATGAATTATGTTACTGGGATTGCTCTCAGGAGAAAGCAAAGCACTTATTTCTCAAGGATCATTTGCTTTGCTTAAGGGTTTACTGACCTGGAGTCCATTACAGCTGCTAAAGTAGTTGACCCTTGAGATGCACTCCATTAGTCTGTTAGTTATCTACTCATCTACAAGACCATCCATGTTTAGGGTCACTGCTCAATGCATCTGCGGTGATTCACACAGCCCATTCAGTGTGATAGGAGGCTGAGTTCCATTCTGGGTTGCATAAAGTCTTCCTATATCAGTGGTTCTCAACCTTTTTAATGCCGCGACCCCAACCGGTCGTAAGTCGAGGACTAAACCGGTCGTAAGTCAAGGACTACCCAACCGGTCGTAAGTCGAGGACTTTCCCTGCCCGGGAGCGCCGCACATGCGTGGTTCCGCCCCCTGTGCCGGCCAAGGCGTAGCTGGCAAGCGGCAGAGACGGAGCAGGCCGACCACCAGCTGGCCCAGCCCAAGGGAGGTAAGGCACCTGCCGGAAAAGGGGAAAAAAATGGCGGACAAAAAAAATGGCGGACAGCCTTGCTTGGCGACCCCCATGAAATGGTCGATCGACCCCAAATGGGGTCCCGACCCACAGGTTGAGAACCACTGTCCTATATGCTTCAATGCTGAATGTACTACTGCTAGTACCGCTTTACAAAGCCCTAGTTAAGACCACACCTGGAATACTGCAGCCAATCACAAAAAAGATGTTGAGAGTTTGGAAAAAATTCAGAGAAGAGCAACTAAGATGATCAAAGGCCTGGAGACTAAAACATCACAAAGAATGGCTACAGGACTTGGGTTTGGCTATTCTAAAGAAAAGAAGAAATGGGGGGGGCATGATAGCAGTATTTCAGTATCTGAGGGGCTGCCACAAGGCAGAGGGGTCAGGTTGTTCACTAGAGCATGAGAGGGAAGGACAAGAAACAATGGATGGAAACTGATCAAGGAGAGAAGCAACCTGGAATTAAGGAGAAACTTCCTGACAGTGAGGACAATCAAACAGTGGAAAGCTTACCCCCAGAAATTGTGGGAATTGCGAGAAAAGGTTTTACACTTAGGCAAGAAAAAATATATGCACAGATGTATAGAATAGGTGATACCTGACTGAATAGCAGTAACTGTGGGAGGGATCTTGGAGTCCTAGTAGACAATCACTTAAATATGAGCCAGCAGTGTGCTACAGCTGCCAAAAAATCCAACGCAGTCCTAGGCTGCATTACCAGAGGTAATATCAAGATCACGTGAAGTGTTAATACCACTTTACAATGCCTTGGCAAGGCCACACTTGTAATATTGCCTCTGTTTTGGTTGCCATGATGTAAAAAAGATGTTGAGACTCTAGAAAGAATGCAGATAATTAGAAGACATGAGGCTAAAACATATGATGAATGGCTGCAGGAATTGGGTATGTCTAGTCTAGTGACAAGAAGGATTAGGTGTGACATGATAGCATTCTTCCAATATTTAAGGGGCTGCCACAAAGAAGTGGGGGTCAACGTATTCTCCAAAGCACCCAAAGGCAGGACAGGAACCAATGGATGGAAACTAATCAAGGAGAGAACCAACCTAGAATTAAAGAGAAATTTCCTGACAGAACAATTATCAGTGGAATGACTTGCCTCTAAAAGTTGTGGATATTCCAATACCTCAGGTTTCTAAGAAGAAACTGGACAACCACTTGTCTGAAATGGCATATGGTTTCCTGCTTGAGCAGGGGGTTGGACTATAAGACCTCCAAGGTCCCTTCCAACTCTGTTTTCTGCTATATAATACTTTTTAATCTAGGTGAACCTCTGTTAACTCAAAAAAGGAGTTGGAATCAAGGATGTATCTATCACTGGTTCACATATTTAAGAGAGAATGGTTCAAACTAGATAAAGTTATAGGTTTGACTTTATAAAAAATGAATTTTAAATTTTACTGTGTGATAATGATCAAGATATTATTGCCAAGGTTGCTATTGAAATTGAATTTGGAGAATGATTATGTGAAACATTGCATGATTCAATGGGCAAAGAATTTGGGATATAATGCTTGAACAATGGGAAAACATGTGGATGAAGGGTTTAACATTTACATTAAAGGATTTAAAAGAAAATATTTTGTAAAATGTTGTACTGTTGATATTTAACACCTGATAAATTGTCAAAGATGTACAATTTCAAAGTGTATGTTGGAAATGTAATGCGAAGAAGGAACTTTTTATCATCTTTGGTTGACTTGTAGCAAAAAAAAAATACTGGGGTAAGATTTCATATTTCATTACAGAAGATTCTTAAAGTGAATATATAAAAATTAAACCAGAGACTTTTCTTTTAGGCTTAATGGACCAAGAATTTGAAAAAAAAATCTGGAACGTGCTGTTATATATATTGACAGCAGCAAGAATGCTTTATTCACAAAAATAGAAAGATGCTCTAACTCCCACAATGGATGAATGGCTGGAAAAACTGATGGAACTAGCACAGATGGCTAAATTAATTGCTCTGATCAAAAAATATACTACATCCAACTTTCTATTTGGAAACTTGCCTCTGGATTTTGTGCTTGAGATGGAAAAATTGAAACGTTGACTCTGGGTTTTGCTGTATAGATAGGTTTGTTGTTATAGAAATGGCTAATATATACTAAGTATATAAAAGTAAAAAGGTGAGGCTGTAATGTTACTATTTTATTCTTCTCTTCTAAAAAGAGTAGGAATCAATGCATTTCCTTTTCCCCCCCCTTTCCCCGACACTGCTTTCTGTCCCCTTTTCCCTTCCCCATTTCCCCACTATTTTCATTTGTATTTTATACATTGATAAGTTTAATAAAATTCCTTTTGTTTTTAAACTGCCAAAGGCTAATACAGTATTTTAAAATGATACCCAAAGCCCAAATCTATCTATTTAAAGAAATATTTTTAAAGCATTGGCCCAAAGCCACCCAATTAGCATTCATGCCTAAGGTGGGACTAGAACTCACTGTTTCCTGGTGATTGGCCCAAAGCCACCCAGCCGGCTGTCATGTATAAGGTGGGACTAAAACTCACAGTTTCCTGTTGATTGGTTGAAAGCCACCCAACTAGCATTCATGCCAAAGGAGAGACTAGAACAGTGGTGGCGAACCTATGGCACGTGTGCCAGTGGTGGCACTCAGAGCCCTCTCTGTGGGCACGTGCACCATTGTGCCAGTCCCGCCTCCCCCCATGGCTCCCTCCTCACCAGCAGCCCCCCTTGAGGAGAGTCGACCCCGAGCGCAGCCCCGTGGAGCAGCATAGCCAACGTCATGGCAGCCAGGCAGCGGGGACAAGACTCTGCCCTCACGCCCCATTGCACATAGTTGATGCTGCAGGGCGCGGGCAGAGGGCGTGGCCACCATGGCGCTGCTGGGCCACCTGGGTAATCTGCAGCGGGCCATGGAGGCAGTGAGTGGCCCTGTGGGCAGGCGGGGACGGAGCGGGGACGGAGCGGGGGTGGAGCAGGGGCGGAGTAGAGCGGGGGTGGAGCAGGGGCAGGGGCAGTTTTTGGGCACTCAGTCTCTAAAAGGTTCGCCATCACTGGACTAGAACTTGCAGTCTCCTGGTGAATGGCCCAATGTCACCCAACTAACTTTCATGCCTAAGAACTCACCGTCTCCAGATTTCTAGGCCAGGACCTTAACCTCGACACCAAACTGACCCATTGGCACGTCAAGTGGGTGGTTGTGAGAAATGGCACCAGGGTAGCCACTGCCTGGATTAGATTATTTTGAATCAGGACGCTGTAGGCTGAATATTGAAATTGGATTATCCGAATGGCTGTAATTCTCTCTGAAAGAGGGGGAAGGGAGAGGACTGGACACAGACAAGATAAACAGCACCCAATATACCAATAAAAAAAGTTTTATGCATTTTATAACCGCTGGAGCTGTTTAAAAAAATAAATCCAAATTCTTACCAGCAATTTCTTTGGTGATACTGCCTGAACGATTTCATCTGAGTTTTATTTTTAAAATCGAGGCAGTGCCTCATATCCTTTAAAAGGGTAACCTGACTTTGATAAACTTGGAAGTTGTTCTGAAAACATGAAAGAAAAATGCTAACCAGTAATGTGGCATATCTTATCAACATCTTTTATTTTTTAATGTTTTCTCTGTGGAGAAGAGCATCTGGATGTGTTTTTCTTACACAGATTTACTACTTGGATTCCTACTCCAAAATTAAAAAAAGACTTTCTGTCTTCCATTTCCTTTTTTAGTCCAAAATCTATTCATCAAACCTAATGTGAGTGAGTAAAAAAGAAGATTATTTATTATCTCTTTTATTTTTCTATGCATAATGCAGGGCCAAAAAGGTATCTTCCCAGTGGCAAGGCAAGTTTATTTCTTTAATCAATTGTCCTAAATTCATTCTTAGAAGGTTGTTTTTAAAGGAAACCAAGATTCAGATCTGGCTAAAATTATGGATCCAAGCAACTTGGAAAATAATGAAGGGGTCACAATCAAAGCTGTAAGAGATCCAAAATCTCCCATGATTAATTGGACTAGTTTTGCATTAAATGGATACACATAGTCATGATAGCAGTCTTCCAGTATCTCAGGGGCTGCCATAAAGAAGAGGGAGTCAAGCTATTCTCCAAAGTGCCTGGAGGCAGGACAAGAAGCAACAGGTGGAAACTAATCAAGGAGAGAAGCAACCTAGAACTAAGGAGAAACTTCCTGACAGTTAGAACAACTAACTAGTGGAACAACCTGCCTCCAGAAGTGGTGAATGCTCCAATACTGGAGGCTTTTAAGAAGAGACTGGACAGCCATTTGTCTGAAATGGTATAGGGTTTCCTGCCTGAGCAGGGGGTTGGACTAAATGACCTCCAAAGTCCCTTCCAACTTTATTATTATTATTATTATTATTATTATTATTATTATTATTATTATTATTATTATTATTATTATTATTATTATTATTATTTACAAAAATTCATTTAATGACCCTTTGAAGTTACAATGGCACTGAAAAAAGTGACTTATAACCATTTTTCATACTTACGCCCATTACAATATCTCCATGGTCACATGATCAAAATTTGGATGCTTGGCATCTGGTATGTTTTTACGACAGTTGCAGTGTCCTGGGGTCATGTGATTCCCTCTTGCGACTTTCTGACAATGGTGAATCTGGGGAAATCAGATTCACTTAACAACCATGTTACCAATTTAACAACTGCAGGGATTCACTTAACAACTATGGTAAGAAAGGTCATAAAATGGAGCAAATTTCTTAACAACTGTCTTGCTTAGCAACATAAATTTGGAGGTCAACTGTGGTCGTACGTTGAGGACTTACCTGTACTCATTATCCCCTTCAGGGTTTGGGCTAAAAGCAGTGACGTTTTTGGTGCAATTGCTCCATTATGTCAGTCTTGCTATCAAACAAGAACTCAAGAAAGTGCAGTCAAGGCACTTGAATAAGTCCGTCAGATAAACAAGATCAAGTGAGATGAATCTGGTTTAATTTCCTGCCACTTCTACCCTTGTAGAAACAAGCAAGAATTTAGAACATTGGGCGTCCCTCTTGCTACTCCATGTTTGATGGTTGCAGAATTTCTAGACGTATATTGTTACAAAACTCTAGTAGAAGAGAATTTATGCAGCTAAGGATGGAACTGTGGAGTCCTTTGTGTTCCCTGAGCTTGGTTGTTTACATGCAGCTGTTTCCCTAGTCATTATCCTATTCCCTAGATCAGACATGTCAAACACAAGGCCAGGGGGCCGGATGCGGCCCGCAAAGTGGTTTCATGTGGCCCGCGAAGCCATCCTGGAAACAGTGAGGGAACGGTCCCCGCTGCCTTGGCCCTGGCCCAGGCTGGCCGGGAGCCAATGTACAATTTTGTGGTGGCCATCTTGGCACTTGCCCTGGTGGACCATGCCTTGGCACTTGCCCCGGTCCCACCCCCTTCTGCCAGAGACCCCCAGATCTGTCCCACTCCTGCCCAGGCCCCCATAGGCATCCTTGATGCGAATGATGTAGAACTGACCATGCCCACCCAGTAGGCCACACCCACTCCATCCATGCCCACCCAGTGGGCTGCACCCACTCTGGCCACCCCCCCAGGGCAACCGCAATGCTGATGCGGCCCTCAGTGAAACTGAGTTTCACACCCCTGCCCTAGATGTTATCTTAGATATCCCTAGACATTCCCCAGTTGAACGTCTATGGAGATTCTCAGTCATGGTTGTCCCAAAGGTGCTTTTTCAAGAGGCAACTGGACTTTCTTGTTTTTCTTTGAAGACATTTCACTGCAAATGGGTGTGGAGCCTTCTTGGAACTGCTGAAAGGACTGTGTGGTAGACTGGAGATAGATGATGTCATATCCCTCTCCCTCTATTGAGAGAGGCCATCTATGTCAAAATTGAACAGCCATCTCTCAACAGAGGGGGGGTGGGATACAACATCATCTATCTCCAGTCTACAACGTAATCCTTTCAGCAGTTCCAAGAAGGCTCCTCACCCATTTGCACTACTTAGGTGACCCTAAGGACACAGATAAACCTCCAAGTGGCCTCAATGACTCTCTAAAAAAATGCAAATGACCAGCCGTCTGCAAGGAGTATAAATCCTTCCATTCCCCCACCACCCAGTCATAGCTGAAAAAGCTTCTTGGAAGTGAAACATTTTCAAAGAAAAACAAGAAAGTCCGGTTGCCTTTTGAAAAAGCACCTTTGGGATTCTCCTAGTTGGGTCATAAAACGTCTGCAAGCAAGCAACCAAGCTTAGAGACCAACAAGGACTCCACAAACCTACATTGGTTTGCTTGTCAGTAAAAAGGTAAAAGGTTTCCCTGTCCAGTCATGTCCAATTCATGGTGCTCATCTCTGTTTCTTAACCTAGGAAGCCAAGTCTACAAGGGTAGAAGTTGTCCATGATCATGTAGCCAGCATGACTATGGTGAAAAAAGTAAGGTTCTACATTTAGGCAAGACAAACCAAATGTACAGGTATAGTATAGGGGGTACCTTGCTCAATAGTAGTAACTGTGAGAGGGACCTCGGAGTCCTAGTGGACAATCCCTTAAATATGAGCCAGCCGTGTGCTGCAGCTGCCAAAAAGGCCAACACAGTGCTAGGCTGCATTAACAGAGCCTATCTTAGTTCTAGTGCACTTCATAATTATGGTGAAATGTTCCGGAACCATTCCGGTGTGAACCTTATGACGTAGGTCAAAACCAGTGGTGCTACATTTTTTCTACAACTCTGAGATCTTTCTCATCAGAGAAGAGCAACAAAGATGATTAGGGGACTGGAGGCTAAAGCATATAAGGAAAGGCTGCTGGAATTGGGTATGTCTGGTTTAATGAAGAGAAGGACGAGGGGGGACATGATAGCAGTGTTCCAATATGTCAGGGGCTACCCCAAAGAAGAGGGAGTCAAGCTATTCTCCAAAGTGCCTGAAGGCAGGACAAGAAGCAATGGATGGAAACTAATCAAGGAGAGAAGCAACCTAGAACTAAGGAGAAACTTCCTGACAGTTAGAACAATTAACCAGTGGAACAACCTGCCTCCAGAAGCGATGAATGCTCCAACACTGGAAGTTTTTAAGAAGAGACTGGACATCCACTTGTCCGAAACGGTATAAGGTTTCCTGCCTGAGCAGGGGTTGGACTAGATGACCTCCCAGGTCCCTTCCAACTTTATATTATTATTATTATTATTATTATTATTATTATTATTATTATTATCATTATCATCATCATCATCATCATCATCATCATCATCATCATCATTATTATCTTCAGTGCTTATTCAATATCTTACTCACTAGACTACATTGGCTCTTGGGCTAAGAGACAAAGACTCATCCGGTCTCTCATGAAGCTTCTATAACTGAGGGTGGGCTTGAAGCTAAGTTCTCCAATCCAAGTCCAATTCCTGGCATCACCAGGTAAGACTTAAGAGAAATCGGGAGTTGCTGCCCTAGAGAGAAAGGTGGACCCCATAGAAATGCATATAATAAATAAATACAAGTAGTCTTCAACTTACGACCGCAAATGAGCCCAAAACTTCCATTGTTAAGCAAGACAGTTGTTAAGTGAGTTTTGCCCCGTTTTACAATCTCTCTTGCCACAGTTGTTAAATGAATCACTGCGGTTGTGAAGTTGGTGACCCGGTTGCTAAGCGAACCGGGCTTCCCCGTTGACTTTGCTTGTCAGAAGGTCGCACAAGGGGATCGCAGGACCGTCGTAAATATGTACCAGACGCCAAGCCTCCGAATTTTGACCACACGACCCTGTGAATACTGCAACGGTCACGCGGGACACTATGAGCCAGTTGCCAAGCATGTGAATTTTGATCACATGGCCACGCACATGCTGTAAACAGTTGTAAGTGTGAAAAACGATCGTAGGTCACTGCTTTTCCCTGCCATTGTAACTTTGAACAGTCACTAAATCAGTGGTTCTCAACCTGTGGGTCGGGACCCCATTTGGGGTCGATCGACCATTTCATGGGGGTCGCCAAGCAAGGCTGTCCGCCATTTTTTTTGTCCGCCATTTTTTCCCCCTTTTCCGGCGGGTGCCTTACCTCCCTTGGGCTGGGCCAGCTGGTGGTCGGCCTGCTCCGTCTCTGCCACTTGCTAGCTACGCCTCGGCTGGTGCAGGGGGTGGAACCACGCATGTGCGGTGCTCCCGGGCAGGGAAAGTCCTCGACTTACGACCGGTTGGGTAGTCCTCGACTTACGACCGGTTTAGTCCTCGACTTACAACCGGTTGGGGTCACGGCATTAAAAAGGTTGAGAACCACTGCACTAAATGAATGGTAGTAGGTTGAGGACTACTATAAAATCTTTTTACACAAGTGCCATTGTCAGGTCAGGTGTCCCCCCCCCCCACACACACACATACAGACCTCTCCAGGTTGTTTGTATGCATTTGCACTTTGTTTCTTAAGTGAAGAGGTTTGTGCTTGTCTGCCAATTTCCACTGTAGTTTTATTTCCCTTTTATGATGGACACCCCTGACCCTCAGTGGATGCCCGAGCTGAAGGCAGCCAGGTTGGAGAAGATGGATTTAGAATAGGGAGAATATCCCGTCTCCAGATAAAACAGGTACTGGTCTTGTGGTGACTGATGTTTCTCTCCCAGTTGAAGGATGAACAGCGGCTTGAAAAAAATGTTTGACAAATATTAAAGGAGAAGGAAGGGTAGCTTAACCCTTTGTGGCTTCAAGCCCTTCCACCTTGCCGAAAAGCTGTTCTGGTTCTTCCCCCCCTCCCTCCTCCCGCCGCCCCCATCAGCAGCACTCCCACAAAGAGCTCTTCTTCCCTCCCCTCCCCAGGATTTATATGTTTTTAAAGAAAGGAGGCTCTCTAGACTTTCATTAGACTCTCATCTCTGTGAGCATCCGTCATTTTATAATCCAAGATCTGCGCCTTCTCATTCGGCGAGTGCTGCGCTGTCTCTGTCGAGAAGGAATCCAGATTCTGCATGACACATTTCAGCCTCTAGTTTTTGTCTGGCACGGATGGAGGATGCGGAATTAGAGGTTAAAGAGGTGAGCAGAAATTGAAGGAAAAAGAGGCAGCCAAATATGCTTGAGTAAAACTATGAACAACGTTCCTTTTCAGAAAAAGTCTCTTTGATTCAAACTTTGCTTTGCTCTGCTTTCTTTGCTCTGCCCTTCCCTTCCTTTCCCTCTTTCTTTTCCTTCATCCTTCCCCTCTCTTCCCCCTTTCTTTCCCTCATCCTTCCCTTCCTTTTTTTTATCCTTCCCTTCCCCCTTTCTTTTTCCTCATCCTTTTCTTCCCTTCATCCTTCCCTTCCTTTCCCCCTTTTTTCATCCTTCCCTTCCCCCTTTGTTTTCCTTCATCCTTCCCTTCCCCTCCCCTTTTTCCCCGCGTCCTTCCCTTCCCTCTTTCTTTTCCTTCATCCTTCCTCTTTCTTTCCCTTCATTCTTCCCTTCCCTTCATCCTTTCTTTTCTTTCCTCCTTCCCTTCCCTTCCCCCTTTCTTTTCCCTCATCCTTCCTTCCCCCTTTTTTCATCCTTCCTTTCCCCTTTCTTTTCCTTTATTCTTCCCTTCCCTTCCCCCTTTCTTTTCCCTCATCCTTCCCTTCCCCTTCTTTTCCCTCATCCTTTTCTTCCCTTTATCCTTCCCTTCCCCCTTTCTTTTTCCTCATCTTTCCCTTCCCCCTTTTCCTTCATCCTCCCCTCCCCTCCCCTCCCTTCCCTTCCCCAGTTTAAGAACCACTGTTTGAGGCTGACCTACGAATCTGTTGGTATAAAGAGAGGAACTACTTTACATGCAATAACAAAGCAAAGGACTTAATCCTTCTCACTTGTGGAAATGAGACCGAGAGGAGGGTGAGCCCATGGACGGATGAGAGCAAAAGGAAATCGCCAGAAAATGTTTCCACCATATTACATGAAGCTACCTGATTCTCATCACTCCTAGGGTGACCGGTGTGGAATGCTATTGGAGGGCTCCTTGTTCTCATATACAGGTACTCCTCAACTTACGACTGGTCACTAAGTTACCTCCTTCCCAAATACTTAGGACCCAGTTCTGAAGTTCCAGCATCTGCCTCCCCTTGCAGTCACATGAAAAGCAACACAGTGCGGCCTTTTGCAGCATCGTGTAGTCACAGGAGCACAGTTAAGGATGTTCTTTTACCAAAAACGGGTGTTCACTTCCATTTTGGGGGGGGGGGGGCAAAAATGCCACATAGTGAAAGATGGGTTTGCTTAACAACCGTGGTGTTCGCTTTGTTAGAGTAGCATTTGCTTTACAACTGCAGAGTTGGCATAATGACTGCCCCCAATAAGGTTGTAAAATTGGGTAGGTCAAGTGGGTGACCCGTTTTACCACTGTCAAAACCTACGACCGTAATGGACAAACTCCATTACAGGTAATCCTCGACTTACAACAGTGCCTTTAGTGACTGCTCAAAGTTACAGTGCTCAAAGTGAAAAAAAGTGACTTATGACCGTTTTTCACACTTACGACCCTTGCAGCATCCCCGTGGTCATGTGATCAAAATTCAGATGTAACTGATTCGTATTTACGATGGTTGCAGTGTCCTGGGGTCATGTGATCACCTTTT
Organism: Protobothrops mucrosquamatus; assembly: GCF_001527695.2. Taxonomy (NCBI): domain Eukaryota; kingdom Metazoa; phylum Chordata; class Lepidosauria; order Squamata; family Viperidae; genus Protobothrops; species Protobothrops mucrosquamatus. Next base: position 52,270 of record NW_015388746.1, read on the forward strand.
ATGATCTTCTGACAAGCAAAGGCAATGGGCAAGCCAAATTCACTAAACAACTGTATTACTAACTTGTTGTTGTTACTTGCAAAGTCGTGTCCGACCCGTTGTGACCCCATGGACAACGTTCCTCCAGGCCTTCCTGTCCTCTACCATCTTCTGGAGTCCATTTAAGCTCACGCCTATTGCTTCAGTGACTCCATCCAGCCACCTCATTCTCTGTCGTCCCATTCTTCTATTGCCCTCCATCTTTCCCAGCATTAGGCTCTTCTCCAGTGAGTCCTTCCTTCTCATTAGGTGGCCAAAGTATTTGAGTTTCAACTTCAGGATCTGGCCTTCTAAAGAGCAGTCAGGGTTGATCTCTAGGACTGACCGGTTGGATCGCCTTGCAGTCCAGGGGACTCGCAGGAGTCTTCTCCAGCACCATAGTTCAAAGGCCTCCATTCTTTGGCGCTCAGCCTTTCTTATGGTTCAACTTTCACAGCCATACATTGCATCTGGGAAAACCATGGCCTTGACTATACGCACTTTTGTTGGCAGAGTGATGTCTCTGCTTTTTAGTATGCTGTCTAGATTTGCCATAGCTTTCCTCCCCAGGAGCAAGCGTCTTTTAATTTCTTGGCTGCAGTCCCCATCTGCGGTGATCTTGGAGCCCAGGAAGATAAAATCTGTCACTAATTACTAACTTAACAACTGCAATGATTCACTTAACAACGGTGGCAAAAAAGGTCATAAAACGGGGCAAAACTCACTTAACAAATGTTTCACTTAGCAACATAAATTATGGTCATACGTCAAGGACTACCTATATAGTTGTAATTCAAGGACTACCTAAGGACACAGGAAAAGTAACATCAGTTGTGTCTGCAGCAGGCGTCATTTTATATCCAAGTTATAGGTGGTCCTCGACTTGCAATCATTTAGTGACTATTTGAAGTTACAACAGCCCTGAAAAAAGTGACTGATGACCGTTTTTCACACTTAATGACCCTTGCAGCATCCCCATGGTCACGTGTTTAAAATTCAGACGCTTGGCCATTGACTCACGTTTATGACGGTTGCCGTGTCCCGGGGATCATGTGATCCCGTTTTGCCACCTTCTGACAAGGAAAGTCAATGGGAAAGCCAGATTCACTTAACCACTGGATTATTAGCTTAACAACTGCAGCGATTCACTCAGCAACTGTGGCAGGAAAGGTTGTAAAATGGGGCAAAACTCACTTTACAACTGTCTTGTTTAACAATGGAAATTTTGGGCTCAGTTGTAGGCGTAAGTCCAGGATTGGTTGAATGTTATCCCAGTGCAGCTGCAGCTGCCCAAATAAGCCAACTCATCCTCCTGTGGTCTGGTCCGGCTCCCTCTTTGGTTCCTCCTGAGCTTTCAAAATATTCTTAACTTGCAACAGTTCTGTTTCTCTCCAACTTGTGAATTCCAGATCGCGGAACGCCCTACTTATTGGTCAGGTCACGCCAGCGGACAGAGATCTGATGAGCTGCCACATCCCTGAAGTACAGAAGACACAATTATTATAAGAGCGGTCTTATTACCATAATAATCGGCAACCACGCGAAAATGTGGGCGGAAGATGGTAATGTAATATCTGAATGACCTAATGGGCAACGTGGAGCCTCCAATTCAGTAACACGATTAGGGCGAAATGGAATACTCTCCGTTTATTTTTATATATAAAAAAATAATAGTAGAAAAATGAGGACAGCTTGACTATAAAGAAGAAGGTCATGCGGCTTTTAGACACAATAAAAACTGAGGGACACTTACTGCTGTTGCTTTACTTTAATTCTGCTTTCAGTGGAGAATGAGGGAGAGAAATTGTCTCCCATTTAATTTTATTCCTGTTGGGTCAGAAAAGCCCCGGCAGATCCTGGATGCACTTTGTTTCCACAAGTGCCTTGCTGAATTTCACACTCAGCAATTCTGATGGTGGATTTTGCTTGTGTCACTGAGAGCGAATCTGCATCTTCCCATGAGGAGGGCATCCTTCTGTCTCTTACTTGTGAGTTCGCCAAAGGGATCTGGTTGGCTGTTGTGAGAAAGAAAAGGTTAGATAGATTTGGGCCTAGTTCAGAAGGAAGGAAGGAAATGTGGGAAGTCACCCCCCCCCCAGACAAGGAAATATTAAAAGGGCAGAAAAATATATTTCCTCCAAGGATCTTAAAGAGACAGAAAAACATCCCTAGTTTTCCTTGATAGTCCCAGGTCTCCCTCCCCCAAGCAGAAGCCAGCTCTGTGCAAATGCAGATGTAAACCATCAGGAAAGTTGGAGCTAGAAGCTTAGGAAGACAAAGACACCTAAAATCTGCATACCCCACCCAAACTCTAGGAATCATTAGCCCCAGCACCAGGGAAGCAGGATATAACCCTTGGGACATAATAGGACTAACCCACCACCATCAAGAATACCAGAAAGGCACACCCAGACTCAGGTCAGAATACGTGATACAGGAAATACAAAGCCTAAAACAGGAACAGAAAACTACTCCAAACAAAAGGCTTCAGAGGGTATTAAAACCTATTCCCCACATGTGCTCGGTCCTTTTTTCTCTCTCCCTTTTTCTGCCAGAGCCATCTTTCTGTCTGGGTGCAACCTTCTTTTTAAAACAGTTGCCATGTTGTTTATTTATCTCCGGCTTGGATGAACCAGGATGAAGACTTTTCTTTCCACAGAAGGAAGAAAGGAAGGAAGGAAGGAAGGAAGGAAAAAAGGATCTTCAAGTGACCAAGGTTGAAAAACAGTGTCCTAGATGCTCCTTTTCAACTCTAATATTCTAAGCAATTAAAAATCTCTTCTTTATTCTGACCCTAGCACACACGAAAAAGGGGAATTTTCTCAGGGTGCAATCCAAAATACCCCCACTTTGTTTTTCCCACTTGGCAATCCAAAACACTCCCCATAACCCTTTTTGTGTTGTGCTCCACTGGCAGATACAGCTTTTTTCTTTTTAAATGACTTCATATTTCTCTCTGCAGTGAGCCTATATATCCATCACAGCGTCCTTGCTGGGTTCTGGTCTTTGAATGAGTCCCCCTCCTCCAGAGCCCTTTGTTTTACAGGGAAAGGGTGGGTGGGAGACTGAGAAGATGGGTGCCTTATTAATCACCAGAGAATCCGGTTTGGGATCCCCCTTTTAATCCCCAGCTCAAGAGCCTGCTATAAATACGCTCCAGTGAGAGACAAACAGTTCCTAGAATTGCTGGATGAGGGAGAAATAGCAGGCTCTTATTTAGTTCAACGTGGAAAGACAGGGCTGTATCAGGAGGAGAAACTCAACAGAGGAAAATGCATTCCTAACATTTCTTTCCTGGTATCTTTCTTTTCTTCTGTGGTCTGTGGAAGTCTCAAAAACCCAGGTCATGATTTCATTTGAATTCTTTTGTCAGCGTCCTTACCAGCCCTGGTTCCCACAGAAGACAAGTGATGGTTGACAAGATTGCTGGCAAAACAGGAACGATCTGACCAGCGTTTAATCACGGCAAACAAACTCAGTGCTGGGAGTGACTTTCTCCCAGCGCCTTACATACAGTCCTTTGCCTCAGCTCCACCCCCCCATCCAGTTAGCCAGCATCCGGTGAATAACCTAGAAAGGCAGTAATGCAGGCCCTTGGCTCTCCTTTCTGGTCTGCTGTTTCAGTCCTTGCTGCTGGCTGTCAGTTCTGCGTCGCTCAGCTGTTTGTCGGTGGCGCGGTTGCTCAGCTGTTTGGCGGCTCCGCAGGGCAGGTAGGACCGTTCCCAGCTTCTCCCCGGGTGTCGTCCCTACTATCGGCCTCTATTGGAGCTTCCTGCTTCCATCAGCTGTCCGGCAGCTGAGCCGAGGTCGCCTTCAATGGTGGAGGACCCCAGGCCATCCCTTGGCCCCATGGCCTCAAGGGCCAACCCAGACTTTGCAGGAGACGCATTAACTATGAGAAAAGAACCTGGTAACCTTCAGATGTTTTGGGAGTCCCCAACTTAAGTTGAGGACTACCAAAATCCAAAGCATTTGGAGAGTTTTAGGTTTCCTAGCAAAGATCTAGTAGATCTGTAATCAGGAGCTTAGAGTCAGATTCAAGTTAGTGCATCTACTTCTGCTCAAAACAGGAGAACTGTGGAAGGAAGAAAAATGCTAAGAGCAATGCAGAAGCAGCTTTGATTAAAAAAAAAAAAGCTCCCTTTGAAACAGGAAGTAGGAAACCTCTCTACAATTGCCAACGACTGCCTCATCCATCACGAATTTGCCAAGTTCCACTTTAAGACTATATAAGTCAGCGGTCATCTCTGCAATTAATGCAAAGTTCTGGATCGCACAGAAAAATCATGCAAAGTTCTCATCAAAACAGTCCTTCTTCTTAGGAAGAACCCACTGACTATCACTGGTGTTTTTCTTCACGAAGGATAATAATATTTTAAGAAAACATAAATTCAAGGAACCCCAAAACTACCTACGTCCTTAACCTGAAAGAGAAGATGTAACTCCATTTCATGTTTTTAATATTACTACTAATGCTGAGGTAACTTTTGATCTGAAATCATTGTGTTGCTTTTCCGAATACGGGGACTCATTTCTTGCAATTGCATAATTCTGTTTTTTTTCTTTTTAAATGTTACAGAAAGATGAATCTGTTGAAAATATTTGTGCAGGTAGTCCTTGATTTATGACAACTGGGACCAGAATTCCCATTGCTAAGCAAGGCTGTTGTTAGGTGAGTCACATCTCAAATTTACAACCTTTTTTTGCCACAGCTATTAAGCAAATCACTGGAGTCATTAAATGAATCATGTGGTCGTTAAGTGAATCTGGCTTCCTCCATTGATTTTGCTTGTTGGAAGCAATCTGGAAAGGTCACAAATGGCGATCACGCGGCCCTGGGATGCAGCAACTTTCGTAAATACATGACAATTGTCAAAAACCCAGATTCTGATCACATGATCATGGGGATGCTGCAACAGTTGAAAGCACGAGGACTGCTTGTCAGCCACTTTTTTGTAATCTCAAGCAGTCACTAAACAAACGTTGTAAATCGAGGACTACATATACTTTGTTCAGAATGCAAGGCACCTAAAAATAATAAGAGAAGATAATCCAGCAGAGGGCAGTGGAGTCATGTCATTTTTTTTTGCAATGTGTGTTCTGTGATAAATGCAAGAAAGGATAACCTTATTTAAATTGTATTTCTTACTTTCTTTAGCACTGCTCAGAAATGTGGGGCATCTTTGCTATCTGGCTGGTTTGGGTGGCAATAACTATCAAGCGTGCACACCCAGTTAGTTCGGCATTTTAGTTCAGCTTTCAAGCCGTGTTGCTTTAGTATTGATTTTGGTCTCTACAGTATATAAATCAACACCCTATATATATTGTCAGCCTGTTTGTGTTTGTACAGATTTGCACCACCAAGTGAAATGGCGCAGGCTGTTCCCTTCTATGCTCTTGAGAAGAGTAAATCTCACGGAACTCCATGGAATTTACTTCTGAGTAAACATTCCTAATTGGTGTGGGAGGTCACCCCCCCCCAGAGAAGGAAATGTTTTGGGGAATATTAAAAAGGCAAAAGTCAGAATATATTTCCCCAAAGGATCTTAAAAGGCAGAAAAGCAAGCCCAGTTTTTCTTAATAGCCCCAGCCAGAAAACTCAGCAGAAACCAGCTTTCAGAAATGCAGATGTGATAATCCTTTCAGAAAGGTTGGAGCCAGGAAGCTAGAAGCTGATGAGATTAGGAAGACAGAGACCCTTAAAATCTACATTCCCCCACCCAAACTCTAAAGACAGGAAACATAATAGGATTAACCCACCAATACCAAAAAGGAAACACTGAACCCCAGGTCAAAGTTCATGCCACAGGAACAGGAACTCCAAACACAAAAGCCCAAGAAGGTATAAAAACCCACCACTTCCAGCAACATGTGGTCAGCTTTCCCAGATCCACGCTTCTGTCTGGCTTTGTTCTTCAATAAACTACAACCTTCTTTCTAAAGCAGTCTCCATTTTGATTATTCCCAGCTTGGGCTGATCTCTGATGAAGATTTTTCATTCAACATTAGCTTTCCATGGAGAGAATGGAAAACGCAAGAGGTTAAGACATAGAGAAGCCTGGAATCATTAGAGGCACCCAGGAAGATTGAACTAATCAGTCAGTTAGTCCTTTAGTTACTAGAGTCAATGACCAATGTTCCATCTGGAAAACCACAGAGATTAAAATGTACTAGATAATAAAATCATATTATGCAATACAATTGGGCAAGAATAAAATAATAAGCAAATAAACAGCCAGATCTAAATGATCAGTCTAACAGAGTAAGTTCAGGTTGTATAGATTTTATTTTATGCACAACTGTTATTAGCTAGACAGTATGGTTTCATTTTTTTTTGAACGTGCATAAAATAAAATCTATACAACCTGCAAACTTAGTTAACAAAGGGTTAACTTTCAGGCCAAACTAACCCTGGTCCTGTAGTACTGAATCAGATGACTAGGAGAATCCTTTGTGGACAGATAGAGCACTAAAATCAAACTTTATATCTAAAAGGAAAAGAAAGTAGGTTTTTTTTTATAAAAAAAAAACCACACGTAAAAGTTTTGTTCAGAAGGGGATAAAATTATAGGCTGTTCCAATCCTAGAGAATAATTTATAAAAGCTCTCCAACAGAAAAATATCAAAGAAAATCTTTAGGTTCTGTAGACCACAAGTTAATGCTGGTCTGATTCTAATTTAGAAGAACTTCTGTTGAAAAGTAATTCCATGTGATATAAACCACACAAATACTGAGTTACAGAAAAACAATAAATATCAGTGACAAATTTTTAGTCTTACGAATATTCGATCAAAATAAAAATGAGTCTTATACAATATTTGTAACTAAACTTGTTATCTGCTGCTTTGGGTGACCAGATGCCTGAAGATAAAATCCCGTGTGCTTTTTTTGATCTTTTTTTCCTAGATTCTTGCAGATTTTCCTTTGATCAGAGACTCAGGCCCAAATATTCAATTTCTTTCTTTCTTTCTTTCTTTCTTTCTTTCTTTCTTTCTTTTTCTTTCTTTCTTTCTTTCTTTCTTTCTTTCTTTCTTTCTTTCTTTCTTTCTTTTTCTTTATTTTTTTCTCTTTCTTTCTTCCTTCCTTCCTTCCTTCCTTCCTTCCTTCCTTCCTTCCTTCCTTCCTTCCTTCCTTCCTTCCTTCCTTCCTTCCTTCCTTCTTCAGTGAACTGTCTGCAATTTCCAAAAAAATAAAGCATTTTCCTCTGGACAAGCTGGAGTTGTGTGGCATCTCTGTTTCTTTCCCTCAAAATATAGAAGTTATCTGACTTAGTGGAGTAGGGCTTCTTTATTTAAAAATAAGTAAATAAAATCCCCACCACACTAGAAATTAGCAATCAATACATGCTTATTAAAAATGGGTAATCATGACTTGCTGTCAGGCAGAAATCTGTTTCCTATATGATTCATTAAATAAGCCATAATAGATTGAGTTCATACATGCCAAGCCACCAATCTGCAAACCATAAATGGCACATGGGATATCTTCACGTGTAAAGAGGGTTTTTTGGCCACTGAGTGATGTCATCGGAAGACTGAAAGTTCCACTTATAAATTGCTTTCACTTGTCTAGAAAAACATTTTCATGTAAAAAGATGGAAGAAGAAACTGTATGACTTGCCTGCTTCCAGCTGATTAATCTGAATTTTAGAACAGGGATGTCTATTTATGTAATGTCTAAGAATTCATTGCTCTATTTCACACTATTTCAATTTCTATTTCAATTTTGGGAGGAAGATGTGAGGGCATTTAAAAGTTACCCACAGAAGCCAAAAGGAAAAATGAGGCATAATTTACAGGGAGTAGATGACAAATTTTGTCTTGTTTTTTCCATAAGACAAGAACCATGAGTCCATGACTAAGTTTCATTTGATTTTGATTTGATTTATTAATTTTAGATGGCTGCCAAGCAACAAATATTCTCTGGATGTCTTTCAGACCAAAATGAACTAAAAAAAAAATGTTAACATTACAAAATGCAGTAAATATTTTAAATAGGAAAAATACAGCCTAATAAAATTTTCTGTAGTGACAGTAAGTAACAGCAGTTTATATTAAAAAACTATATCAAAATAGTGAGAATTTGTGGAGAAGATCTGCTGCCAAAAGGACCATATCATCCATCCATCCATCCATCCATCCATCCATCCATCCATCCATCCATCCATCCGTCTTCTGTCTATCTAATCTATCATCTACCATCCATCATCCATCTATCATCTGTCTGTCTGTCTGTCTGTCTGTCTCCTATCAACATACCATTTTCAATTAAAAAGTTCAAAGCTATCCTTTGGTAACCCTCAACTATCTTCTTGTAGCTATTTGCTTTATTTTGCTTGATGGGACATATACATACTATATTTCTTTCTGATTTGCTTTTGATTGATTGGTCAAGTGCCATAGGTTGGTGTTGATTCTTGGTGACCACATAAATCAGAGGTGGAGAACTATGGCCCCTTCATGACTTGTGGACTTTAACTCCCATGCTGGCTCAGGAATTCTGGGAGTTGAAGTCCACAAGCCATAAAGGGGCCATAGTTCCCCACCCTTGACATAAATAGATCCTCTTTAGGAATATGTGTCCCCAGCTTGCACCCATTCCCATTGTAATAAAATCCATCTATCTTGCTGCTGATTGTATTCTTCTTCTCTTCCTTTATGATTTCCCCATCATTATGGGCTTGTCTAGACGACTGTTTTGGCAAGTCCATAATACATAAAGGGATCAAAATATGATAGTTTGATCTTGGTTATTTGTAAGAACTCTTGGGTTGGTTGGTTTGATGATCAATGTATGTGTTTGCTTGCCTAACCATGATATTATCAGTAGTTTTCTCCCAACACCAAAGTGTCAATATGTTGTCTATCCTGCTTCTTCCAAGTCCGAGTTTCGCTAGAGCAGTGGTGGCGAACCTATGGCACGGGTGCCAGAGGCGGCACTCAGAGCCCTCTCTGTGGGCACGCGTGCCGTTGCCCCAGTCCTAGGCCTTCAGCTGGGTTTTATAAAACCTTTTCGCTTTAGACCTCCGCCGCCGTGTGCAAAAAAAAAAAAAGGTTCAATCAGTCAATTTCAACTTCTTGTGGGGAAAAAAAAAGATCTTGCAAAGTTGAAATTGATTGAACTTTTTAGTCCCACCCAGTCTGCCGTTACCACTACAGCAACGCCCACCCAATGGGCCACGCCCACCCAATGGGCCACACCCACCCGGCACTCGACAATGCATAAGTGGGTTTTGGGTTGCAGTTTGGGCACTCAGTCTCTAAAAGGTTTGCCATCACTGCGCTAGAGTGTAACAGAAGGAAATAATTGCCTGCAGAATTCTAATTGTTGTAGGTAGAGATAAATCCCAGCATCTGAATATCTTTTGCAAGGATTTCCTGGCTCATCTACCAAGTTCTAGTCCATGGTACATTTATTACTTGTTCCTTTATTATTCAGTTAGTCAAGTCTAAAAGACATTAGTAATCTACCTCTTCAGAATCTTCATTGTCAGTTCTAAGGCTGGTTGCTTTACCTGCGTCATTAGTTTAGTCTGCGATATATTTAATCTTAATCCTTTTTCACAGTGCTCCTTGACTTTCATTAGTAAGGTTGCAGATCATTTATATATTCAGGTATCAGAGTAGTGTCATCAGCATAGCACAGATTATTGATGTACCTTCCTTTAAAACCAATGCTCATCTTTTTCTAATCATCTTTTTCTCATTATATATATTCAGCACATATGTTGAATAAATAAATAGAGAGTATTCAGCTTTGTCTCACTTCTTTGCCAACCAGACTCAGCCTGTTACCAGATATGGGCAAGGGACAGTACCTGGTGCATATTCTGGTATTAACAACAGAGTATATGCGGTACCATACAAGTAGTCCTCAATTTATGACTGGTCACTTAGTGACTGTTTAAAGTTATAACGGATTTCCCTAAAGCAGGGGTAGGCAACCTTGGCTCTTTTATGACTCGTGGACTTCAACTCCCAGAATTCCTGAGCCAGCCATGCTGAGGGGAAAGGGAGAGGTTTCCAAGCTGAGCTATGCTGGCTCAGGAATTCTGGGAGTTGAAGTCCACGAGTCATAAAAGAGCCAAGGTTGCCTACCCCTGCCCTAGAGGTACTCACACCCTAGTTCCGATGGCTTGTCTGACTCGAGTCACGTGACTGCATGTTGGGTGCTTGGCAACCAGCCCACATTTATGGCTGCTTGCAGTGTCTTACGGTCACATGAACATGTTTTATGACAGAAGCAGTCCACGGTGAATTCATTGATTCGCTTAACAGCTGCAGGATTCACTTAATAATTGCTGCAAAAAAGATTGTAACATTGGGCGTCATGTGGTTGACCCAACGTAGGACTGTCATGACTTAGGACCAAGATGGGCAGGCTCCATTAGGTCATAAGTTAAGGACTATCTATACAGATTTTGTTTTCCTGTGGCCTCTTGGTACACATCATGGCCCCGTTATGCTTTTAACCTGTGGGCCTCATGAAATCTCCTAGGCCCGCCCCCCCCCAGGATACCATATGTTTTTTATCAGAGAAGCACTGGTGCAGTTGATTCATATAATCTTTCATTGTGTTGACCTTTCCCATGTTCCTGCTTCTTATAGTTTATGTTCCCATTGTAATTCTTTCTTTGCAGCTTCGGATTTGGGCACTCTTGGCGCACACTCCTGTTGTGCTCCAGTCAACCTTCCCAGGAAACCCTTCCCCACCGTAACCCTAACCCATCCCTAGACTGAATAAGTTGGCCAACTGACAAGAAAAGCAATGATCTGAAAAGGATCTATAAATATATTTGACTGAGTGCATTCACAACCAGGTCTGTGCATAAAAACTCTGAATGGGGATTAAACATTTTTATGTCCTTTTGGTAGATTGATGTAAAACTCATGAATGTGAACCGATACGGCTTAAACAAGGAAAGAAAAATAAATGGAATGCTCTCAGAGTGCAAATGGGTGTGGAACCTTCTTGGAACTTCTGAAAGGACTGTGTTGTAAACAGGAGTTTTCCCACCCTCTTTTGAGGCAGGGCTGTTCAATCTTAATGTAGATGGCTTCTTTGACCCACCCATTTGCACTATTCAGGTGATCCTGAGGGCACAGGTAAACCTCCAAGTGGCCTCAATTGACTCTCAGAAAGAGTGCTAATGACCAGATGACTGTGAGGAATATAAATCCTTCCATTCTCCAACATTCAGTCAGAACTGAAGAAGCTTCTTGGATGAGAAGTGAAACGTCTTCAAGGAAAAAGTCCAGTTGCCTTTTGAAAAAGAACCTGTGGGACAATCATGACATGGATGACTGAGAATTTCCATAGACAAAACTTCATGAACTAATCAATCAATGTTAATTAACTAATCATTTTTTTTAATAATTAAATATATGAATTCATGGAATGATTCCCAAAATATTGTAGGAAGTCATCTCTCTGAACTGTAAATACATGCACACATCTTTCCTATTTGGTGAAGCTTTCGACAATCTCCATTTTGTGTTTCCTTGACCTGTAACCAAGTCTTAGTTGGCAAAACTGAACTAATCATATATTATCCCTCCATCTCTCCACTACTGTCAGACCTTTGGATAAGAAACTCCTTTCTTGGATTCTGTACAGACAACAATATCTAGAAATGTTTTTTTTTCTAATGTCTAATATGTCATCTGAGGTCTTGTATTCCCTAGCCCTGTTAATAAAAGCAATATTGACTTCATTTGCAAAACAAGCTAAGTTTGACTAGTGTTCCTCTAAATTTGTCTCTGCGTGTAGTTAGTGGCTGATATAAAACCAGACAATTTGATTAATGTATGCTTTGGTACATTGCATCACTCCAGAAACTGGGTGAACTAAAAACCTGTCTATTCACACCAGAGTCACAAAGCTAGCCAGCGACATTCAGCTTGGATCGCTGTGTGACACAAACCCATTTAAGTCGATTTCTGGTTTAAGGGGTTGTGCAATCCTTGGATGAAGTATATGAACGTTGACTCTAATGATTTAAATGAAGTTAAATATATAACTATATAAAAATAGGGGTAGCCCTG
>NW_015388746.1:64370-105812 GCF_001527695.2 Protobothrops mucrosquamatus
AAAGAGACTTGCTGCATAAGACATTCTGGTTTGTTCAATGACCAAAGTGCAGGAGAAGTCCTCTTTTTCAGAAAGATCAGATCTGCCAGAACATCATCCTCTCCGTTCAGGTTTCCATACAGGTTATGTTCACCCCTGAATAAATGTTTCTAGCTTCTGCATCTTCCAGGTTCGAGGCACTTTCCACAGAGCTGCTGCTTTGGGTGAATGAGAACACACAGACCTATCTCACAACCACCACAGACCTGGCACCAATACAAATCAGCTGTCCTTTTCCTGCATTTCAGAGACACCTTTCACTATTCCATACAAAATTGGAAACATTGAAGTTCCTGGTCCAGTTCAGTGGAACTGATAAAACCACTTGTCCTTCCTTAAAAATGTGACTTGAAACAAAGATTAGCCCTTGGGTTAATATTTTACTTCTAACTTGAGGTGTCATGGTTGCAGTATTTCAGACTCCATTTCAAGAGTCCTGATTTATTTACTGGTTGAATTTATATCCCAACAACGTTATAAGGTAGGTTGGGCTTAGAGTGGCTGCGAGTTTCAAGCTCGAGGTCAAATAAGGACTTTAAGGTTTAACTTAGCGTTAAAGGTCGAAGTCTTCACCTTTAGAAAACAATGCCCTTAAAGGTTATTTCCAAACTTTCTAATAAGCAGAGTTCAAATGTTTCTACAATGAATCCATGAACTCCCTCTTCTGACGTTCAAACAAATGCGCCATCCCTCATTCAGACATTCAGCAGAAACACGTAATTAAGGAACCTTAAGAGCACAAGCAGAATGCCCCGCCCACAAACAGGGACGGGGCTTCCCCTCTTGCCCTCTTCTGTTTTCTTATTGGACATCCGAAAGGGAGAGAAAAACCGCCTATATCCTAGCAACGGGAAATCAATCGCGCAGGCGCACCGGTATCTCAGTCGCCAAAAAGCTGGATTTTCTCGCGCAGGCGCCTTTACTTCCTCTCTCCTCTACGAGAAATGACGGGAGCGCTTCCTCCTTTCTTCTTTCTTTAGTGCCCCGCCCCCTACCGAATCCAAGTTCCTCCTCCCTCCCGCTCGCTCGCGCAGAGACGCCTGCGCAGAACGCCCCTCCGTCTCGCCTTCCTTCTCTTTTCCGCCCCCCCTCCCCTCCCCTCCCCGCCCTTCGCTTCCGAGGTTTTTTGTCGCTGAAGAATGACGTAGGCCGCTGGGGCCGGTCGCTGCCGTGTAGCTTGTGGGAGCCTGACCCACGTGAGTCGTCGTTGCCGAGGCGGTTGCCGGGTGCTGTCGCTCAGGGGAGGGGGAGGGACGGGAGCGGGGGGAGACCAGCCCTTCTCCGAGGCCGGGATGCGCCCAGCGACGAAGGTACGCGCCGGACGGGCAGCGGGAGGGGGGCGTGGTGATCCGGGGGCTCGCGTGCCTTCCTCCGCCGCGCCTCCGGGCCGGGGGGGGGTCACGGTTGGGCAGGGCCGGCTTTCGGCCAAGTGGACGTCCGTCCTCCGGCATATTGGACGGAATCCTCCTAGGGGCGGAGGGGGGGGTTCCCGTGGGAAGTGGGGGTCCTGCTCCCCGTGAGGGCCTAACTTCGGGGGAGGGATTGGCTGGGAGGGCGGCGGGGGTTCCTGCGAGGATGGGCACCCCACGTCCCATGGAGGGAGGGAAGCAGGTGTCTCCTGGGCGGGGGGGGTATTTCTGCCCTTCCCGAAGCGCCTTTATTCGGGTCAGCTCCAGGCTCATCTCGGCCTGTTTAAATTAAATTAATTTAAATTCAATCTGTCCGACAAAAGCCCCCATCCCGATGAACTCGGTAACCCGGGGCGCGGTGTGAGCGCAACCCATTTTCCTTGGTTGGATTTTAAGGTGCCACCAAAACGCTCCGAGGGACTTGATGCAACAGACAGACTAACATGGCTTCCCCCCCGATGCAATCTCTCCCTCTCTTTCTCAATAGAACCCGAAGGTCCAGCCATTAGAACCTGATGCAAAAGTCCTAACGCTTGTGACCTCTGTTTATTTGTGATACTCGCTGCCAAATAAAACCCCAACCTGCGAAATTTTCATGGGTTTTTTTTGTGTGTGTGTGCTCCTAGAGGTATGTTTTGGTAGCAAGAACTGATTTGGAGCTCTTAACACAAAACACTGCTGGTTTAACTCTGCCCTCCCTCTCCTTCAATAATATTACTTTTAAGTGAAAAGGCAGGGTTTTTTTTCCTGTTAAATAACTGGCAGTCAGAATTTCTTGCGTAGTAGTAGCACTTAGACTTATATACCGCTTCATGGTGCTTTACAGCCCTGTGCATATCTGTTTCATCCATTGATCTGCAGGAACTGGAACTTTCCCATAAAGGAAAATTATGCATAAGACCGTGTGAGGAAATCAGAAATTGACAGTGAAGATTAGAGCTCCAGAAAGGAGTGACTGCATATGCATGCTGGGGAGAGTTAGGGAAAACTAAAACACTGTGAATCAGTGTTGTCTACTGAGATTACTTTTCCCAGAAGGTGTGGAGAAGATAAGTATGGAAAGGGGAGTGAAATTAACGATATATTTAATTTCATAAAGAAGATTCAGAGAATGTAAATACATGCTTTTATAAAAGCACATTTTCAGTAATCTAACAATAAAATAAATGGTTATCTAAGATTTTCCAATGAAAATATCAGAATAGGGAGTAGTTCTATATTTAAGAAAGCAGGGGTGAACATAATAAATCTGCCAAGCAGATTTTGTTTTAACTTTTCTGCTGAGAATTTTTTACAAGATGTCTGAAAAGGCTATTTAGAAGTACTTCTTGTATTTTTTTTTCAAAGGCAAGCACTTTATTCCTCTTGGCTGCAGGGAAAACACAGAACTGTTAAAAGCACTTCAATATATTTTGGTATAGTTACATTCAAGGAAGTACTAAGATCCAGATCCTGTCCTCATAATGTTTGAGTTATTAAATAAAAGTGATGATTAGGGTTGAAATCAGATTAAATCAGACATTTAATTTATGGAACGTGCTTCCACAAGTTAATGCTGACAGTTGCTAATAGGTGGATTTAAGGCGGATAAGACGACCTGTAATGCTGGTAGAAGCTCCTAGTCAGGAGAAATCTATGTCTTCTTTGTGGTTCTCAAGGGACACTTGATAGATCATTATGGAACGTGGTGACTGATGTTGATCTTCATGGATGGTTGGTCTGATTCCACAGATTTTACAGTGCTCAGAAAATGTCAAAGCCATTTTCATATTTCAGTGTGGTTTTTTTACCGAATCCGATGTGAAGAGATAGAACTGATGTAATGGTCACTGGTGACTGTATGCTTGTACTAATTGTACTGACATACTTAAGAAGCTGAATAAGAATAAATGGGTGAGTGTTACATTGGCAGCTTATGCTTACATGGAAACTACTGTTTCTTGGTCTTGTTTGTTAAATGGAACTTACATGGAAACAACTGTTTCTTGGTCTTGTTTGTTAAATGGAAGGATAGGAAGCATAAAGATTTTATATTATAAAATTCTGTTAGCCAAAGAACAAAGCTATTTTGTAGGTAGAAGAACTAGATGTGCTTAGGGTCTGGCTTAGGAAATTATTTTTAGGGCAGTCTTTCCTTCACACTTAATTCTTTTCCCCTTGCACAAAGAAAAGTCTGATCAGGAGACCCAGACAGGGACTTACCAGACACTGACCAGTTTAGGTCCAAAAACATGAAGATTTTCAAGTTCATAGTCAGTGCATTAAATCAGTGGTTCTCAACCTTTTCTTCACCATGGACCCCCTTTAAATACCTTTTGTGGCCACCAGCCATGGCCACGGACCCCCAAGAGTTAAGATTTAAATCATAATTTTTTTGAGCCTTTGCAGACCCCTTGTGATGACATTGCGTGCCCCTAGGGCTCTGCAGAGCACAGGTTGAGAACCACCTCATTAAGTTAAAAACAAAGAAGTGCACCCTACTCTATGTACTGTATGTTGAAAATGGTATTGCAGGGAAGAGCACAACGCTGGTAAATTCATTGCACTGCTTGCCTTCATAATCTGAGGTCTGGCATGTACTTACAAGTCAGATTTCTCTGACTTTGGGACAATGTCTATGTTGCAGCATATTTTAGGGTGTGACAAACTTGTAATTTAGCAATTTTAAACAGGCTAGTATTTAACAGATTACTTGACAGCCATAGGCAATTGGGAAAGTGATGCAGGAGAGTATACGGAGCTCCATGTTGATGACTGAGTTGGCTGGAAAAACAACAGATCCCTCCTCTGGTTCCTTGCCATCTGCAGAGGGAGAAATTCTCCTGCTTGAGCAGGGGGCTGGACTAGAAGACCTCCAAGGTCCCTTCTAGCTCTGTTCTATTCAAATTCTCCTCTCTGCAACCAGCAGAGAAAGATCAAACATTCCATCCTTCAGAGGCTGACCACTTCTTTGTGGACAAGTAAACCTTGCAGACTATAAATCTGTGATCTGATTTTTAAAGTTGAGTTTAGAATTTTGGTAGAAAGCCTTTCCGCTAAAAAGGTTTTTTGTGGAGCAGGAGGCAGGCCTATAATATTGAGGTGAGGGGTAAGAAACCTGAAAGATAAGGATCCTGGTTTATGCACATTTTGAATGTAGCATATTTATCACATTGCTGGAAAACTAGTGTATTTAAAGGCCAGGATGGCTTGAATTTAGTTTTTTTATTATTATTATTATTATTGTTTATTAAATTTATATCCCGCCCTTCTCCTTGCGGACTCAGGGCGGCTGACAATCAATTTAAAAAACATAAATAACAATTACAGAATTAAAATTAATTAAGAAGAAATATTTAAATTTAGTCTAATTAAAATATGATTAAAACCCCTCTAAAAATTGCCCTAGGCCAGTCNGGCACTGTCTGGCCGACGGCACCCTGAGGAGACCCACCCTGTGGGAGCGTACAGGCCGATGGGAGGTAATCTGTGGCAGAAGGCGGTCTCGAAGGTATCCCGGTCCGCTGCCATGGAGCGCCTTAAAGATGATAGTCAGCACCTTGAAGCGCACCCGGAAGGCCACCGGCAGCCAATGCAGCTCGCGCAGCAGCGGCGTAACATGGGAGCGACGAGTCCCTCCCAACACCGCCCGCGCGGCCGCATTTTGGACTAGCTGGAGCCTCCGGGTGCTCCTCAAGGGGAGCCCCATGTAGAGAGCATTGCAGTAGTCCAGGCGGGAGGTGACCAGAGCATGAGTGACTGTGCGCAAGGCGTCCCGGTCCAGAAAAGGCCGCAGCTGGTGAATCAGGCGAACCTGATAAAACGCCCCCCTGGTCACGGCCGCCAACTGGTCATCCAGTGTCAGCCGCGAGTCCAGGAGGACACCCAGATTGCGCACCCTATCCGAGGGGGCCAGAGTTTCGCCCCCTATAGTCAGCGATGGAATCAAAGGATGAGCTGGTGCAGAGGGAGCTCTCTTTTTTAAAGAAAGTGACCTGATGAAAGTATTTACAGTTGAGAACAATGAACTTAAAATGTGCAGTTCTCTCTCTGCCAGTGTCTTATTTTTGGAGGATGAACTGAAGGTTTTGTGTTGTGTGCAATTTTTTTTTAAAATGGTTTCGAACAATAACATCTCAGATACTTTTCTTCGTTTCTGGATAGATCCGACTTCTTCCAATGGGCGTTTTTCAGATATTTTGGCTTCAATTTCTGCTTACAGTGCAGTCTGAGCAGATTTTGAAGGGCAACAAGTCAAAAAAGGATTTTATAAACCAATATTCCAATTTGTTTTTGAAATGCATTTGTTTTCCTTCTGAATTTTAGAGCAGTCATTTTCAGTGACTATCAGCTAGACCAGGGGTAGTCAACCTTGGCTCTTTTATGACTCGTGGACTTCAACTCCCAGAATTCCTGAGCCAGCTATGCTGGCTCAGGAATTCTGGGAATTGAAGTCCACGAGTCATAAAAGAGCCAAGGTTGACTACCCCTGAGCTAGACTAAAGTGGAAGAAAGTTAAGTGTAGTCAATCTCTAGTCATTCTTTTTCTGTGCTGTTTTACCTCTCCAGAACATTGTGCTGCAATGTTGCTCCAGTACTTTTATATTTTAGTGATTGTCCCATGTAGCAAAACTGCTTAGATAGCTAGAGTTCTTTTGCCACATTTTCCAGTAGTTCCCCGGCACTGAGTAATTGTCCACTTCTGCTTGTGTTGCTCTTGTTACTTGCCAATATGTGGTCAGTCAGTAACTATTTACCCAAGAATAAAATATACAATTTTACAAAAATGTGCAAGTTAGTTCAACAAGAGATTACTAATAATTGCCTTTTAAATATATAAAGCATGCAATGCCATGGATGGTCTTCTGATATTTTGGGCCTTTGAGAAATAGCTTGACTCACTACCAGGAAAATGTATTAGAGTGAAACCTTGGTTAAGTCTGAGCAGAGTATGTTTCAGAATTTCTACCGTTTGCAGTTCCTTGGAAAACAAAAGCAGGTCAATGCTGCATTTTATCTGATATCAAACATAAGCATTCCGAAACAAAAACAAAACTGCGTGCTTGATCAAATTTGGGAATCTTCACATATTCACCTGATGGATTTATCTATTCAGGGATAGGGCCTCAAGTCATAATTGTCATTTCAGGTGAATTTTCTGTTGCTGCCTTTGATTAAAAAGGTAGCAGTGAAAATTTTATCAGTTTGCATGTTTGGAACCGTTACAGGTAGTCCTCGACTCACGACCATTCATTTAGTGACCGTTCAGAGTTACAACGGCACTGAAAAAAGTGACTTATGACCCTCTTTCACATGGCCACTGCAGCATCCACATGGTCACGTGATCAAAATTCAGGTGCTTGGCAATTGGTTCGTATTTATGACAGTTGTTGCAGTGTCCTGGAGTCATGGGATCACCTTTTGCGACTTTCTGACGAGCAAAGTCAGTGGGGAAGCCCGACTCACTTAACAACTGTGTTACTAATTTAGCAATTGCAGTGATTCACTTAACAACTGTAACAAGAAATGGGGCAAAACTCACGTAACAACTATCTCGCTTAGCCAGATAAATTTTGGGCTCAGTTGTAGTCGTAAGTCAAGGACTCCGTGTATGTGGAATCAAGTTTGTATCTGTTTTATAAGGCTGTCAGCTGCCCTGAGTCCGTAAGGAGAAGGGCGGGATAAAAATTAAATAAATAAATAATAAATAAATAAATAAATAAGTTTGCAGCTAAAACTTTTCCTTTTTAATGGCAAGGATATACAAAAAGCATACATTAAGGAAAATTGCCTAGAAACTAAGGTAGCTGTTTGTAAGGTGAAGCCCCCCCCCCCCCCCCCCGCATGTGAACAAAAGAGTTAGTCCATGTTCACTTGAAGTATGTTCTAGCAAAATAAAGCTTGGGGGAAAAAAATGAGTGTTTTGCTATTTTCACTGTGGAAATTTGAAATAGAGCCTTTACTTCTTTTATTTTATAGCAGTGGGCCACAAAGTAGGATGTGGTCCAGGCTAAGGACTACCACCATTCAACCTACAGAAAAATTGGGTAGGGGAGGTTTTTTTTTCAGTTTGAAACTCCCCTAACTAACACTGGAAGAATAAGCAACTTTTACAATCAATAGCTGTTTAAAATATGCATCAGAAAACAGATATCAGAGAAGCAACAGCAATAGACTCATACAGTATGTGCAACATAACAGCAAAAATACTTGTCTTGATGCTTCTTCCTGATGCACATGCAAAGTAACTTTTTTCCAATTATCCTTCCAAAGCTTAGCAAAGAAATAAACCTACATATTTTTTGTTTCAGCTGGGAAGCTGAAACCCAATTATAGTGTTACTTATTTTATTTTGCAATATTTGTGGACCACCCACTCAAGACATGCCAGTGAATAACAAAGCAAAGATAAACCAGAGCACAATAATCAGAATATTAAAAATATAGTACTCATACTTAGCCAAGACAGGCACCCACAACCAATTCAGGCTGAAGGCACATTTGAAGCATGCTGCAATCAGTATGGAGCCTGGTTCTCTATGGTCCAGATCCCACATAATCATGGGGAAGAAAAGTTGCAATAGATCCTCTTTAGATGCTTGGGATGAATGGACAGAATCAACTTTTTTTTTGTAATATTTTATTGATTTTCTAATTTTACATTTAAGTATTTAAAAAGCAACGTGGCGGCTGGGTTAATAATTCAATAACATAGAAAAATCTTTAGTACAAATCTCATTACCACATCAAATATTTCCTCTCCTTTTCCCTTAATATCTGCTGTCTCATATTTAAACTAATACAATTATATCCATTAAGTAAAGATAGCATTGTTACATTTATCAATAAATTTTTAGCATATACATATCCTAGTTAATCTTTATAAACAGTCAATGTCCTGTAGTTAGTTTTTCCCAATTTTTAGTTTCCTGTCAATATTTAAATTTAACATTTGATATTCATAATTTCCAAATTTTTGGCAACCAAAATTTCCTTTATCACAATTCTTAACTGTCAGTGCTTTTAGGTCATCAAATAGATCTCCCTCTGTTATTATATATATATTATTTGAAATAATATATATATTATTTGAAATAAAAGAGACCATCCAGTTGCCATTTTTTTTGGAAGGGCTAATAAATCATCTCTCTATTATTCCAGATCCCCATAATTGTCCTGGTATGTTTATCTTCCCTTTAGTCTGTTGTTCTTCTTGCTCCTCAAGTTTCGTCTGGTTTATATAGAAAGTCTTTTCCATTTTCAATGTTGTCAGTCCCTTTTCTGGACTTTCCATTGACTGTATTTGTTGGTCAGTTGAATCCTCTGTCATAGTATTTAATTGTTCCACTTCTTCTGTTATGTTTTGTGTAGTTGATTCTTTAACTGTAGTCAAAATTTGAGTTCGTATATCTAGGCTGACATCTTGTTCTTTTCTGTAGCATCTTATTTCATCACAAGCTGAAAGAATGGTTTCATGTATTGCTTTTAACATAAGGAGAATCTGTTCCTGGTCTTCATCGATATTCTCTTAGTAGGGTGTTAAATTAAGAGCTTTAAAGGCAGAGAATGAAAATAATTTTATAATTGAGTATAGAACACAGCTGAGCTTCTCACAGCTGATAATTGTCAAGGTTGAAAAAGTCTTTATCTGTAGTCTGGGCTTCCAGCCAAGTCTCCTTTGGACCAGGGCTTTTCAACCTTTTTACTGATTGTACCACTTTTAGGATATGGCAATATTCGAGTACCACCTAGCAAGGTATCAAAAACTTGATGATCAAAAAAAAAACCCTGTTCAAAGTTGCAATTGCACTGAAATGACTTATGACCATTTTTCACACTTATGCCCATTGCAGCATGCCCAGGGTCATGTGATTTATATTTGGATGCTTGGCAACTGATTCATATTTATAATGGTCACAGTGTTCCAGGGTCATGTGATCCCCTTTTGCAACCTTTTGACAAGCAAAGTCAATGGCAGAGCTGCTGGTGGCCAAGTACTAAGGCGGGACTTCCTTTCCTCCCTCCCTTCCCTGCCTCCCTTTTTCTCATTCCCATCTCCTTCTGAAGGAAGAATTTGAAACCCCCCCCCATATTTTCCCTCTTCCATATATTGATCAAACAAGGAAAGGCCTCCAGAGACAGAAAAGACAAGCTGCTGAGTGAACTAGCTTAAAAAGGCAATTCCCCTTTAAGAATTAGCTACTGGCTAGAAAGGAAAGTAAGGAGCGCAGCCGGCACTTAAGGAAGGAAAAAAAAATGTAAGTACTGGCTGCCGGCTAAGGCAACCTCCCCAAATGGCTCCATTCATAAGTAAAGGAATGCTACAGGCAAAATCCATTCAGGAGAAAAATACTTCAAAATCCCTTGCAGCAAAACTTACAGCTAACAACAGCAGAGCAATAGAAGCTAACACGAGACATCAGCCATCAGCCAAATAGAAATTGCCAAACACTCCTTAAGAACACAAAGCCCTCATTGCACAAATCCCAGAACTTCAAAGTCACAAAAGCACATAAAAATCCTTCCACTCCCCATCTCCTTCCATCCTCCGTGCCTTACCTCCAGCCATTGCTGCCTTTTTTCATTCCTCTTGGAGGGCGACCCCTCCCCCACTGCATTTCTTGCCTGTTTGCTGCTGCCAGCAGAGGTGGCTGCCACCGCAGTTGTAGATCGGCTCATGGCCAGCCTGCTTGATCTCCTCTCCCCCCACCCTCCCCCTCCTTCTTCCCCTTCGGTGCAGCTGACTCTGCCTCCTCCCAAGGCTGCTGCTTTTTCTCTCTCTCCCTCTCCTGTCCAAACTGCCTCCTTTTACAGGCTCTCCTGTCTCCACCCCCCTCCTCCTTTCTCATTGGGGAAGGTGAACCAGAAGTGAGCCTGGGGCCTTTGCAGCTCCAGAGGACTCTCTCACTGTAAGTCCTTGCCTGTGCTGGCTCTTTTCCTCCCCCACTACACTTGGCTAGGCAGGGCTGCGTACCACCTGCCACTCATTAATGTACCACAAGTGGTACATGTACCACTGGTTGAAAAGCCTTGCTTTAGACAATAACAAGTTGCAATATCAGACTTAGCCACAAGATGTCACCAATGCCATTTTTTTTAAAGTCCAAAATTTTTATAATCCCTTTTTCAATTTTATTTCTTTTTTGTAAATAAAAACCAAGGTTTTCGGTAAGGATAAGAAATCTATTGGTCCCCAAATTCTAGAAGCATATAAATCCAGTTAGATTTAGGTTATTCTTTCAGTGTTTTAACTCCCCTGGATAGTCAGTCGCCACTATTCTTCTTTCCTCACAGGGGGGAAGATACTTTGGGCAGCTTTTGCAGGAGAAAAAAAAATACTTGGGATTAAAGAAAGGTTCAGATCTCACCCAGTCTCATCCGCGCTGCTTTGGGGTGCCTGGTGGTAAGTTTGACTTCGGCTGTCTGCAACCTAGTGACGAGCCATATTTTTATGGCCAGTCTTTTGTCCGCCGGTTTGGAGGGCTTGCCCCGGATCGAGCGGGAGGGCTACCATCCTCCCACGATCAAGCGGGGATCCCCTCCTTGCTGGTCCGCCCCTACAGGGCGACTTTTGACCCTTTCCAAGGTCTTCCAGCAGTGCGAAATCGAACACGGAAGACGGAGCTCGCCTTCCAGCGGCCGCAGCGGCTGCAATAGCAAACCGGAAGTCGGACAGAATCAACTTTGCATGAGAACTCCTGTTGTATCCTAGTGGAACGTGGTAACAATATCTGTAGTCGTTTATTTTATTAACATTTATCTGCCACCTATCTCACCGTGGGACTACTCTAGGCAGCTTACAATAATAAAAAGGAAGAAAAGGAAAGAAGTAAACAGAACTAAAATAATAGAATAAAATAAAGCATGACAAAAGAACACAATGGGAATAATACAATATTTATTGATATCCTGCCGTTATTATTTTTATAAACAATGCAAGGCGGCGAACATATTTAATACTGCTTCCTCTTCCTATTTCTCCGCAACAACCACGGTGTGAGGTGAGTTGGACTGAGGGAGAATGACTGGCCCAAAGTTAACCAGCTTTAAGGCTTAGGATGGGACTTATACTCACAGTTTCTTGGTTCCTAACCTGATGTCTTAACCAGCACATTTTGCATTTAGAACATTCTTGAAAACAGAAACTGTTAGGGGCAACGGTGCTTCATTATAAACCTTGCACTTCTAACTTCCTTTAAATATGTGCAGTTTCTCTGTAGATTAAGGCTAAAATACCATGCAGCAGCCTGCCTATTTTTGTGGTGCTAAAATAGAGCAAAAGGAAGCAGCGAAGTGCTGCTTTTAAGTTCCTGTTTTTCATGTTCTTATCCCTTTTGAACATTTGAGGTACTCTTTGAATTTTGTTCAATAAACACACATTCAGAAAAGATTTGCTTCTTTTAAATCCCAGAACATAACACTTTTGGATTCGGATTTAAATGATTTAAATATATATATCTCAGTTACAGCATTAATCCTGATTGGAGGAATAATCATCACACGTGTTGGGGGAAAAAAAACTTCATGATTTTTAGAAATCTTGTACTACTGAACAGATATAATTTTATATCCTGTGATTTGTGTATGTTCCGGATAACGTTGTAATTTTGCAATCCTCCATTTTGGTTGGCTGCCTTCAGGGGAACTAAAAGGGATATTCTTTTTTAACTTACCAACCATCTGTCCTCCATAAGTCTTTAATTTTGGTAAACCAGTTCAGAAGATTTCCTCAAAATAAATACATTGTATAGGTACATTTCTTTCTGTCCCATCAGTGCTTTTTCTGCATCTTTTCCCCTTTTTTTTATTACTACCGCAAGGTGGAATTGAATGAGCTCTGCACTATTAGCTCTCAGTGGTAAAGATGACCTTGATAGGACAAAAGCTGATTGCTTCGGTCACCTGCTGTAATAAAAGATCAGCTCACCTGTGTTCGGCTCCTACATTTACATATCCCCACCGTATCAGTACAGATGGCTTCAAGATTGGCTTACTGAGGTGATGCCTTCAAAGGACGTGATAGTTATACACAAATGGCAGTGATTGAGTTATATAGGCCAGAGTTACGAAAGTGGTCTTCAGTATAAACGGTGCAGTATTGGGATTTTCAGTTAGAACAGCTAGTTCAGCTTTTGGTACCCGATTAAAGGGTCTAAGGAACAGTGATCCGAAATATCTGAAGGGCATCGGAGGATGGGGGGCAGGGGTGTGGATGGATAGGTTAGGAGAGACAGCATTAAAGAAACATGATTAAAACTGGGAGTGAGATTGTAATCGGGTCATCACTGATAGATTTCAAGTGTTCAAATCAAAGCTCTTCCCATACTCCTTCAAATGGATAGCTCAGTTCCCCACTTGTCCCTGTAATGCAGACATGTCAAACAAAAAGCCCGGGGGCCGGATGCGGCCCGCAAAGTGGTTTCATGTGGCCCGCGAAGCCATCCTGGAAAAAGTGAGGGAACGGCCCCCGCTGCCTTGGCCCTGGCCCAGGCCGGCCGGGAGCCAAGGTACAATTTTCCGGTGGCCATCTATGCTGAAGCACATTCAGTCTTAGCTCCACAAGACTGTCTGGAAACAGCGAGGAACCAGCCCCTGCCGCGTCGGCCCCGCCCCCTGGGTGCATGTTGGGCAGGTGTCACCCTTTGTGAGGAATGAAGAAATGGACCATGCCTTGGCGCTTGCCCCGATCCCACCCCCTTCTGCCAGAGACCCCCAGATCTGTGCCCAGGCCCCCACAGGCACCCTTGACGCGAACGATGTAGAGCTGGCCATGCCCACCCAGTAGGCCACACCCACTCCATCCATGCCCACCCAGTAGGGCACACCCACCCTGGCCACATCCACCCGGCCCCCCAAGGGCAACCGCGATGCTGATGTGGCCCTCAATGAAATTGAGTTTGACACCCCTGCTGTAATGAGTTACTATGAATACGACTGTTGTCTGGACGCACAGTGGTTTGCCTAAGGGTGCCTAGTGATTTCATGGCTGGGATATTTGAATGGTCTCTTCTTAGCTATGGCCCTCTTAGGTTTTCCCTTGAAATATGTTGCCTCACACCCAGCTAGGCACATAGTCTAGAATAGGGTAGAAGTCTTTTAAGATGGTTTTTAAAATTTTTGGATAAACATGAAGATACGGAGAAAGCATCGAGGGCCAAGATAGTGAAAAGAAAATCATTGGGGCGAAAAAGCCAGTGCTTCTGTGAAAATAGGGTGCAGTTGGGAATTGGCATAAAGCAGAGAAAGGGATTAGGTCTTGTGTTTCCAGTATTCTACCAATAAGCAGGGTGCAAGGCTGGTTGTGACTTAGTTGTAGGTTTTATCAAATAGCAATAGCCTTAGACTTATATACCGCTTTCTTATGCTTTACAGCCCTCTCTAAGAGGTTGACAGAGCCAGCATATTTGCCCCCAACAATCTGGGTCCTCATTTTATTGACCTCGGAAGGATGGAAGGCTGAGTTGACCTTGAGCCAGTCAGGATTGAACTCATGGCAGTGGGCAGAGTTTGCCTGCAATACTGCATTCTAACTGCTGTGCCACCACGACTCTTTCTTCTTTAGAAAGAACATTAAAAAGAAGGTTATTGTGACCCCACTTAGAAAAAGTATGTTTTCCTTTTAGGGAGCAAATTCTAAGCCATTACGGGTAGCAGTTAAGTTGCAGCAGTTTGTTTAGTGACCTTTTGGTTACAATGACGGTGAAAAAAGTTTTTTCACACATACAACTGTTGCAGCATCCCCGTGGTCATAATTCAGATACTTGGCAAGTGGCTCACGTTTATGACGGTTGCAGCGTCCCTGAGCTACATGATCACCTTTTGTGACCTTCTGACAAGCAAAGTCCATGGGGAAGACAGATTCACTTAACAACCGTATGACTAACTTGACTGCGGTGACTACTTAACAACTGTGGCAAGAAAGATCATAAAATGGGGCAAAATTCATTTAACAAATGCCTCACTTAACAACATAAATTTTGGGCTGAGTTGTGGTTGTAAATCGAGGACTACCTATACCGTGCCTGGCTCAGGAATTCTGGGAGTTGAAGTCCACAAGTCATAAAAGGGCCAAGTTTGAAGACCCCTGACCTATACATTACTGGAGAATGGTAAATGAGACAACCTGCATGTATTCTCTTGTGTAATTCTGTTCCTCTTTTTCATTGCAGCTGCACTTTGGGATCATAATGCTGCAGAAAAATGAAAGAGCATAGTCAAAACTTGCAGTGGAGAAGTCGGTTGCTGGCCAGTTGTCGAACATGGACTGCGGGACTTCGGGGGCCGAGGCCACACTGCTTCCAAAAGAGGCGTCCCCCTCTACTTAGGAGAAGGAAGCAAAGCAGTCTGACATCTTTCAATGTGAAACAAATTAAACCACACAAAAGGAGGGCTCTTCTGCACCAGAGAAGCTGGATTCCTGATGTGTTCTTCAATATAAATCTGCCAGTTGGATTTATTCAGAATTGTACATGTCCACAAAATAGATTCAAAACCCCTTTCTCCAGCTGTAGAACACCCTATTCAGGGTCTAGGGGCCTTGGCCGGACACCTTGCCAGAGTGAGCTTCTGGCTAAATATATTAGCTTAGGGGTTGAGTCAGAGGTTTGTCAAGACAAGCAATACAGCCCTGAGGCCAGCATTACTGGTTTGTCATTTAAAAGGGACTGTCGAGTTCCGAGTGGGGGAGGCCACCACCGTGATGGGGGCAAACACGAAATCATAATTCTAGATAACTCTGCAAGGAAATATTGTTGTCGAGGACCGAAGCAAAATGGAACTTGCGGCCTCTTGAATGTCCGAAGGCCTAAATTTAACCAACGTACTTTAAAAGGAGTCCTATTTATGATGCATAAAAAACTTTCTCTGGTTAAGTTTCGAATTAGAATTGCGAAATCTCTTCCCAAGCTTCGGAGAGGCAAACTGTGTAAATTGAACAAAAGCAGACCGAGTTGGGCGGCGAAAGTAACAAGAGATTGGCGAGAGGATCAGCGCTCGGAGGCCTTGGCGAAGGATCGCGGGGCCTCGCTTCCTTCTCGGAAATCCAAGCGTAACTCTCCTTGGGACCTGTTCTGCTTCTCAGATATGAACAATAACATGCCAGGACCACTTATTGAGGAGAGTCAAACGTGTCGACCTGATGCTTGCCTTACGCAAGAGAGACTGTTTCACTGTAGGGAACTCCATTACAAGAACCTTGCGCCCCGAGACCAAAATGGTATCGCGGAAACCTGCCTGCTGCCAGAGTCGCAGAAAAGTCCCTCAGGGACGGAGGCCATGCCCAGGGCGGACGCAGGGAAGATGCCATCCTTGGACAGCTCTCCCGAAGACCTTTTCATCTCCGTGACGGAAAAGGAAATCTCAGTTTCAGGTCACGATGAGGAAGAATCCAACCAAGTTATGGGCGCTGATGAGGTGGTCCTGCAGCCCTCCAAGTTGGCTTTGGGCACAAGTGATGATTGCACTAACGGGCCTGTCCTGGAGTCGGTCCAGAACGAAGACTGCCGTAGTCAGATGGAAGTGGAAGGGCC
The DNA here is from genome assembly GCF_001527695.2 of Protobothrops mucrosquamatus. Taxonomy (NCBI): domain Eukaryota; kingdom Metazoa; phylum Chordata; class Lepidosauria; order Squamata; family Viperidae; genus Protobothrops; species Protobothrops mucrosquamatus. The sequence goes on from NW_015388746.1 coordinate 80,325, forward strand.
TATCGGCACGGACGTCTTTGGCGCCGAGCTCTTAGATCACCTGTACTGTAAGAGCCCTCTTGACGAGCCTCTGAGAGGAAGCACGGGACAGAAATCAGGGACTCCCAAAGGTGGCAAAAGGAGCAGTCAGAAAGTGTCTTGTGTCAATGATGAGCAATTGGCTGCGTGGCTCTGTGGTACTTGCCTACTTTTTTTTTTCCTTACGTGATTGAGTGTTTTGCTAGGCCAGGGGTAGGCAACCTTGGCTCTTTATGACTTGTGGATTTCAACTCCCAGAATTCCTGAGCCAGCATGGCTCAGCTTGGAAACCTCTCCCTTTCCCCTCAGCATGGCTGGCTCAGGAATTCTGGGAGTTGAAGTCCCCGAGTCATAAAAAAGAGCCAAGGTTGCCTACCCCTGTGCTAGGTGTAGTCATTGTGGGATGAGGTTCAGACGCCACTCGTAGAGAAATTTATCCTCACTCTATAAAGAAGGATTATCTTCTTTTGTACAGGTAGTCCTCGGCTCCCAACCATAGTTGAGCCCCAAAATTTCTGTTGCTAAGCGAGACGTTTGTTCAGCGGGTTTTGCCCCATTTTACGACTTTTCTTGCCACATTTGTTAAGCGAATCACTGCAGTGGTTAAATTAGTAACTCAGTGGGAATCTGGCTTTCCCATTGCTTGTTGGAAGATCACAAAAGGGGCTCACATGACCGCCGGGACACTGCAACTGTCATAAATATGAAGCAGTTGTCAAGCATCCGAATATAAATCATGTCACCCTGGAGATGCTGCAGCGGTCATAAGTGTGAAAAACAGTCATAAAGTCACTTTTTTTCAGTGCTGTTGTAACTTTGAATAGTCACTGAATGAACTATAATACTAATACTAATACTAATACTAATACTAATAATAATACTAATAATAATAATAATAATAATAATAATAATAATAATAATAATAATAAAAAAGTTGGAAGGGACCTTGGAGGTCATCTAGTCCAACCCCCTGCTCAGGCAGGAAACCCTATACCATTTCAGACAAATGGCTGTCCCGTCTCTTGTTAAAAACTTTCAGGGTTGGAGCATTCACAGCTTCTGGAGGCAGGTTGTTCCACTGATTAATTGTTCTAACTGTCAGAAAATAAGTCGAGGACTACCTGTAATTGGACAGTAACGTGGATGTGCCGTGCTTTTCATCTCAAGTCAAAAAGAAGCAGGCATAGGTATGCTACCAATATCTCTTTAAATTTAAATGGTATTTCTCTGGAGCCTGGGAAAAGACACAGTTTATTTAATGGGGTGCCAATAGAATGTCCTCGTGTTTGTTCAAAGCCCATTTTCAAGTTTAGATCCTATTTGTGGTACGTATGTCGTCTGTAAATGTGTGATCTTACAAGCCATGTTGTACATCGGTGTGTACTTGACAAGCAGATGAGCAGTAATCAAGCACTGGAGAGTCCATAAATACGGTTACTGGATTGTCTTGAATTTGGTGAATTGCAGATTACATAGAGCTGCCTATATGATAGTGCCAGTCACTTGTAGTCTAATTATTATGTACCCACGCTGAAGATTTTAACTATATTATGTTAAGTGTGGGAAGAAATAGATACAGAGAACCGAACACAACATTTAGATATAGTTGCTCTTTGGAACATTTCATCTGCTCCTTTGGATCCCAGAAATAGAGCATAATTGCCTGTGGAGATCACACACAACCAGTCATGTGCAAAACTGTGTATAGGTAGTCCTCATTGTACAGGTTGTCCTTGACTTAAGACCACAATTGAGCCCCAAAATTCTGTTAAGTGAGACATTTGTTAAGTGAGTTTTGCCCCATTTTACGAGCTTTTTTGCCACAGTTGTTAAGTGAATCACTGCAGTTGATAAGTTAGTAACCCGGTCGTTAAGTGAACCTGGCTTCCCCATTGACTTAGCTTGTCAGAAGGTCACAAAAGGGGATTCCATGACCCCGGGACACAGCAATGGTCATAAGTATGAACCAGTTGCCAAGTATCTGAATTTTGATCACGTGACTATGGGGATGCTGCAAAGGTGGTAACTCTGAAAAACTGTAGCACGTCACTTTTTTAAGTGCCGTTGTAACTTTTTGAACGGTCACTAAACAAACCGGTTGTAAGTTGAGGGCTACCTGTACAATGATTGGTTTAGTGACCATTTGACATTACAATGACTCTGAAAAAAGTCACTTACAAGCAGTCATTATACTTACTTATGAACACTGCAGCATCCCCAAGTCACATAGTCAAAATTTGGGTGTTTGGCAACCAGCATGTATTTATAATGGTTGTCGGTCATGTGTGATCACTGTTTACAAACTTCCTAGATGGCTTCTGACAAGCAAAATCAGTGGGGGAAACTGGATTTGCTTAATGACCGCATGACTGTCTTAACATCTGCAGTCATTCACTGACCACAGCTCAACATCTGTCTTGCTCAACAACAGAAATTCTTGTCACTTCATAGCAACAGAAATTCTGACCAATTGTGGTCTTACGGTCATAAGGATTACCTGTACTCTACCCCTAAAATCGTTCCATGTGGCTATTCGGGAATTTGTCTTTTTCTGCCAGTGAATCCAGAAATCGACAACCCCAGAAAACTGATGATGTTACCTAGTTAGGGTAATGAAACGTCTGCAAGAAAACAAGCAAGCTCAGAGAGCACCAAGGACCCCTCACAGCTGAATTGGCACATTTGGGTGGACAAAATCCCAGAATGTTATGAGGATCATGATCATGATCAGAACATGAAGCTTTGCGAGTAGCTGCTTATAACCCAATTAATGATACACACGGCCCCTTTCAGTGTAGAAACATTAAATGGAATTCAAAGTTTAGCAATATTTCCATTTTAAAACAAGAGGCAAATGTATGATGACTGTCTGCAATACAGAAAATGAAAGAGCATTTTTGAAATTTATAAGGCTTTTGTTTTAGAGGTTTTACAATGTACTGTTGCAAAGAAGTATGTATTTGCTGACCTTGTGATTTAAAAAAAAAACATTTGACTATCAGCGACTAAATTCTGGTGTAATCTTAGGTGGCCTACTATAAAAATAAGTTCAGATCTTGCTCTTGCTGGGGAAATATAACTTTAGGGTATGCATTTAACAACCTTTATGAAGTATTCTGCATTCATCTTCTATTCATCCATTGCCACTCTTTGCTTTGGAGCATTGCTTTCAATAGTTGCCAAGTCCTACAATACAGCCGTTTTTCATGGAATTCATTGATCTAACGTAACCTTTCCATATCACTTCCATATTATTCTTTATTTACATCATTTATGCACTGATGTCTTCCCTCTGACGCAAGGCAGCTCACAAGAATAAAACTTCATCAAAGCAAAATGTAAAAAATAAAAACCGTCTGAAAGCTAACATAATAAAAACAATTTCCAATGCATTTATAATAAATCACAGATAAACCATTCTCTGGTACTGTGATGTAGGTAACATGAGAAGTGACATCAACCCTACTTCTTGTGAGAAATACAGTTAACTGGTCTTTGCTGGTTATGGAAGATACTGGTCCAGCATTGATGTAGGTCGTCCTCAACCTACGATGACAATTGAGCCCAAAATTTCCGTTGCTAAGCGAGACGTTTGTTAAGCGACTTTTACCCCATTTTACGACCTTTCTTGCCACAGGTTGTTAAATGAATGACTGCAGTTGTTAAGTTAGTAACATGGTTGTTAAATGGATCTGGCTTCCCCGTTGACTTTGCTTGTCAGAAGGGCGCAAAAGGCAGATCACTGTGACCGTCATAAATATGAGCCAGTTGCCAAGTGGCCAAAATTTGGTCCAGTGATCATGGGGGACACTGCAGGGCTCATAAGTGTGAAAATATTGATAAGTGACTTTTTTCAGTGCCGTTTTAACTTTGAATGGTTACTACAGGGCTCTTCAAACTTGGCCCTTTTATGACGTGTGGACTTCAACTCCCAGAATTCTCAACCAGCGTGCCTGGTTGACCCCTGTTGTAGAGAATCCACTTGTATTAAAGCTAAATTCCTAGAAATTGTGACTGACACCCTGCTGTCCATCTTTCAGTTCTATCAGCAGATGCCTAGCAGAGACACTAAGAAGCTCTGACATTTCCAGCTTCAAAACATAGATCTCCATGCCAGCTTGAATGGGCACGTTTTTCATATGTCGGCCTCAGGTGTTTGTACTCTTGGTTGAATTGGCAACCATTCTCTTCCTACCATCCTAAAATTGTACTGCACAGAATATTAGCCTTTGTGTTCAAACTAGGTCAGGGACTACAGTTCAAAGACCTTTCTGATGCTCACCGTTCCTGACTGAATCTGGCATTAGCACATGTATTATCAACACCAGGGGTCTTCAAACTTGGCCCTTTTATGACTTGTTGACTTCAACTCCCAGAATTCCTCAGCCAGGCACTGGGAGTTGAAGTCCACAAGTTATAAAAGGGCCAAGTTTGAAGAGCCCTGGGTTACTAAATGAATCGTTGTGAGTTGAGCATTACCTGTACAAAGGTACACATGGGTGACTCAATGCCTATTCAGGTTTTGCTAGTACAGATACTCTTGACTGAGAATCATTCATTTGGCAACCATTCAGAGTTACAGGGGCACTACAAAAAGTGATTTACAAAAGTGGTCCTCGCACTTAACGACGCTTGTTGCAACTGGCATGCATTTATGACGCTTGCAGCATCCCAGGGTTACGTGATGGCCATTGGTGACTTTTCTAGCCAGCTTCCAGCAAGCAAAATCAACGGGGGAAGCCAGATTCGCTTAACAACTGTGTGGTTCACTTAACAACTGCGGTGCTTAATCGTGGCAAAATAGGGTGTAGGACAACTCACCACCTGCCTTGCTCAACGACAGAAATGGTTCCAACTGTGGTTGTAAAGTGAGGATTATCTGTATATGAACTTGGAACAGAAAGTACAGATTGATGGCGAAAAGAGTGTATTATACTATATTATATGAGGCAAGTGGTGTTTAAGAGCTGAGAATTCAGGTTATCATTTCATAGCAAAAAAGATAGAAATTCTAGGGAATATTTAATCCTGTCTGCCTTCCGCTTGTTCCTTTCCGTTGAGTCGCTTCATTTACAGACCTAATTAGAGTAAAACAGAGAGGTCGGTATTTCCCATATAGTGTCAATGGATTTCAATACATTACGACCACAATTGAGCACAACATTTATGTTGCTAAGCGAGACATTTGTTAAGTGAGTTTTGCCCCAATTTAAGACCTTTCTTGCCACAGTTGTTAAGTGAATCATTGCAGTTGTTAAGTTAGTAACCCGGTTGTTAAGTGAATCTGGTTTCCCCATGGACTTGGTCAGAAGGTTGCAAAAGGGGATCACGACCCCGGGATGCGGCGACCGTCATAAATACGAACCAGTTGCCAAGCATCTGAATTTTGTTCACGTGGCCATGGGGATGTTGCAACGGTCATAATGTGGAAAACGGCCATAGGTCACTTTTTTCAATGCTGTTATAACTTTGGTCACTAAATGGAACTGTTGTAAGTCAAGGACTACCCATATGTCTAGGAGCACCTCTCTTGGTACCAATCTAGTTTAGGGTTTGTTTGGTTTTTTTTAGATTATTTTACTTTAATTAAAACAGAACTTTGCAGGGCTGCCAACAAAGAGACAGCCGCAAGCATGATTCGAATTCCAGTAATGGCTGTGTCTCCACCTCCAAGATTCTAGATGCTTTTTGTATTAAAAAGAGAGGGGAGAAGTTATTAGGAGTGTTTTGTTTCATGGTTTGCCCATTTGCCTTTTTTATATTAAAAAAGCAAAGCATTAAGAAAGCATTGTCACTTCCTGTCAGTGAATATTTTATGTTTGCCATGCTTATTGCGGCTGTTGTCCCAAAGGTGCCTTTCTTTCAAAAGGCCATTGGACTTCCTTGTTTTGCTAGAAGGCATTTCACTTCTCCTCCAAGAAGCTTCTTCAGTTCTGACTGAATGGTGGAGAATGGAAGGATTTATATTCCTTGCGGTCATCTGGTTGTATGCCCTCTTTCTCAAGAGTCGTTGAGGCCACTTGGAGGCTTATCTGTGCCCTCAGGGTCACCTGAATCCTATAGTCCAGTGATGGTGAACCTTTTAGAGACCGAGTGCCCAAACTGCAACCCCAAACCCACTTATGTATCGTCGGGTGCCGGGTGGGTGTGGTGCACTGAGTGGGTGTGGCCAGTTGGGTGGGCATGGTCCATTAGATGAGCGTGGCTGCGGTGGTAACGGCAGACTGGGTGGGATTAAAAAGTTCAATCAATCAATTCCAACTTTGCAAGATCTTTTTTTTCCGCGAGAAGTTGAAATTGATTGATTGACTGAATCTTTTTTCTTTTTCTTTTTTTTTTTTTGCACACGGAGGCGGAGGCCTAAAGTGAAAAGGTTTTATAAAACCCAGCTGAAGGCCTAGGACTGGGGCGACGGCGCGCGTGCCCACAGAGAGGGCTCTGAGTGCCGCCTCTGGCACCCGTGCCACAGGTTTGCCACCACGGCTATAGTCTGTTGTGGCAGTTGTTTTGTGAATGCTCTTAATAACCTTAAATTCCAAGGGTGTTGGCAGCTTAGTAGGATCGGAGTCCCCGCAGTATGCAGGTGGATGAGTTGAAAAATAATCTCAGCTGATGAGACATGTGTTTGTCCAATTTCGTCTTTAAAACACAACAAAACCCTGTATTGCATTTTATGGGAGAGAAGTTGGTTCTCGTTTTAATGCAGATCTATCTCAGTATATGAATCCAAGTAAAGCTATTCGGCATTTGCAATTCTCACATTTGTAGTAATATATGTATTACTGTGCAAACCTGAATATGCAAAAGGAGAGAAAGAGAGAGAGAGAGACAAGTAGAACTGTGTTCAGAAAGGAATATATTAGCAAAAATATCTGAGGACAAAAAAGTATACAGCGGGAGAATCATATATTAAAATGCATTTATTCTTTCACGAATATGGAAATATAAAATTTCATTTTTTTAAAAGGCAAGGCTGAATGTGAAAACAATTCAGGATGGATTTCAGATGGGAAAATTGATTTATGTTTGACCATCTAAATCTGACTAAATTACACACGCATGCTTTTGAAATGCTTATTGTGGTGTTAATGTGTTCATGTCTGCTTCAAAGTCTTAAGTGGCCCCAGTTGGGTTTGTGGATGGAACAAATCAACAAGGAAGCCACAAAATCAACTTAAGATAAATTGCTGAAAATAGTAATGGATGATGATGCCTTGCGCTTTTAGTATTTCATGAGTTCCAGAGATAGAAATGGTGTAAAGTAAACATCATTGATATAATGAACGGCTTTGATATTTTAATAATGAAAATGCAAACAAATGCAAACAAGGTTTTTTTACTAGAGACTGGTGAATAAATCTGGTATAGATTTTCATGACTGTGTCTTGAATATCACATCAGTTGGAGTTGAGAGCAATTTACCCATATAAAACCAGTCAAAATACCAAATACTCAAATATTTTTTACATGCTTCTCTCTTTCCTTTATTTGTTGCACATTTATTATGTTTTATAAATAGCTCAAGGTGGTGAACATGCCTAATACTCCTTCTGCCTCCTATTTTACCCGCACAATAGGTGAGGTGAGTTGGCCTGAGAGAAAGTAAATGGCCCAAATTCAGCCACCTGGCTTTCATGCCTAAGGCAGAACTAGAACTCATTGTCTCCTGCTGACTGGCTCAAAGTCAGCTAGCCAGCTGTTATGCCTAGGGCAGGATTAGAACTCACAATCTCCAGTTTCTAACCTGTTGCTGTAACCACTTAACCTTAACCACCAGACCAAACTGGCTTTTTAATGGTTATTTTACAACGAGTGTTTCAAAACAGATTGATTGGAGTGATTGGGCCAATCACTTATCCCTGCAATTGTTAAGTTAGTAACACGGTTGCTAAGTGAATCTGGCTTCCCCATTGACTTTGCTTGTCAGAAAGTCACAAAAGGGGATCACATGACCCCGGGGCAACGGTCATAAATATGAACCAGTTGCCAAGTCGCTGATCTGAATTTTGATCACGTGACCATGGGGTTGCCACAACCGTTGTAAGTGAAAAATGGTCATAAGTCACTTCTTTCAGGGCCGTTGTAACTTTGAACAGTCACTAAATGAACTATTGTAAGTCAAGGACTACCTGTACCGTCTCTGACCAACAATACTCATCAGTTAACCGTGTGGATTAATTTTGTGCTGTATTTTCTAGGTGAAAATGTGGTTTATGGAAACTTGTCTGTGAAAATAGATTAGCCAGCTCTTTTGTAATTAATTCTGCAACTTTTTAATATACAAATCTTTTCCTTGAAGGATTCCTAGATGAAGTAATAAAGAAATACGGCAGCTTAGTTCCGCTTTGTGAAAAAGACGTTATGGGAAGATTAAAGGAAGTCTTTAATGAAGATTTTTCTCATCGGTTAGTAATTCTATAATTTTCTGCTTTGCTCATTCCTGCTCATTCCAGATTCCATATTTATGTGTTTATGTACCTGTATCTCACAAGTACTGGGATTATTTAACATTGACTGTTTTAATTTTGTTGCAGAAAGCCATTCATCACGAAAGAAATCATGAAGTATCAGACTAGGCATCCAAAATCTCCCACTTGCAATTTCCGGGTCTTTTATAATAAGCACATGCTGGATATGGATGATTTGACAACACTAGACGGTCAGAACTGGCTAAATGACCAGGTGAGAGACTGCTGTAAAAAACCACTAAGATGGAGCTGCTTGAAATGGTGCTTGCTGACGACCGGGGTGGTTGCGTGGGTTGCTGGGTTCTTTGGAGCACTTCCTAGGAACCACCAAGCAATGATGGAGGGGAGCATTTCGGTGGATTTGTATCTTGTTGCTGACCGTGCCTGGTTATTAACCATTCTGTGAAAGAGCCCATAAGACAGTCAAACCTTTGTGCTCACTTGTCCAGAAAAGTGGAGGGCCTCAGCTTGTATGTATCAGAAGAATGTGTAGGAAAGAATGGCTAGTGTTACACAACTGAGGCCTTTCTAAAGTGAGGATTCTCTAAGGTCAATGAGATAACAACAATAACAATAATAATAATAGTAGTAGGATCATAAAATAGAGAAAGTCATAGAAAATGATAAAATTAAACTGCTCTGGGACTTCAGAATTCAAACAGACAAGCACCTGCAACATAACACCCCAGACTTAACAATTGTCGATAAGAAAGACAAAAAAGTCTAGATAGTGGATGTGGCAGTGCCTGGAGACAGCAGAATAGACGAGAAAGAACTGGAGAAGATAACAAAATACAGAGACCTACAAATAGAAATAGAAAGACTGTGGCAAAAGCAAGCAAAGGTAGTACCAATAGTAATAGGCGCCTTGGGTGCAATCCCAAAACAACTGGAGCACCACTTGAACACTATTGGCATTGACAAATTCGCTATTAGTCAATTGCAAAAGGCGGCCTTACTAGGAACTGCTTCCATCCTGCAACAATATCTGTAATACCATCAAACATCCACATCTGCCTATCCCAGGTCCTTGGTAAGGACTCGATAGGTAGACAAAATGCCAAATCCAGTCTGAACATCTGGCTGACTGTGCGATGATCCATATAATAATAATAATAATAATAATAATAATAATAATAATAATAATAATAATAATAATAATAATAATAATAATAATAATAATAATAATAATAATAATAATAATAATACTTGGAAGGGACCTTGGAGGTCATCTAGTCCAACCCCCTGCTCAGGCAGGAAACCCTATACCATTTCAGACAAATGGCTGTCCAGTTGCTTCTTAAAAACTTCCAGTGTTGGAGCATTCACAGCTTCTGGAGGCAGGTTGTTCCACTGGTTAATTGTTCTAACTGTCAGGAAGTTTCTCCTTAGTTCTAGGTTGCTTCTCTCCTTGATTAGTTTCCATCCGTTGCGTCTTGTCCTGCCTTCAGGCGCTTTGGAGAATAGCTTGACTCACTCTTTCAAGGAGCGGCGTGGTGGCCTAGTGGTGAAGACGCTCGCCTTCCACTCGGAAGGTTGAGAGTTCAGTCCTAAGTAGTGGCAGATTTTTCTCTCCTAAGGCGCAAAATAAAAATATCTGCTGTGAACTCCCGTGTGGCATCAGGAAGGGCATCCGGCCAGCGAAGGCTCAGCTCCATCCAGTCACCCTGACTCTACCCTGAGTAGGGTCTTATAAAGGGAGTTTGATGAGACATTTTCAGCCCAGCTAACAAAAGAATATCCATCATAAAGATATATAACAAATCATCAGAATGAACTCTTATAATTTAGACCTGAACATACCATACAGACGATACAGTAAACTTAGAACAAACAATAAATGCCCATTCAGATTATTATGAGCCCGCTGATCTACAAGATAGGTGACAGCTATATTTGAATGAATTCTGAATTCATATTGGATAGGTTGTCTTGGTGGGAGAAGATGGCTTGATCTATATAAACGTGATTTCTGAATTAACCTGGCCAGCCGTGTGGAATAAAGGGAAATGGGAGAGCTAAAAATGTCAGATTCTAAGGTGGGCAGTTGAGAAAAATACGTTCAGATAGAGAAATGATTGTGAACAGATGAATCTTTAAAGAGAATAATACAACAATTCCTTTTTCCTATATTTTGAATGTAATAAGTGATGATCTCTATCTCTACCTAAAAATGGGAAGGAATGGGTTTTTTTTTTGAAAAACATGGTTTAAATCAGTGTTGGGATTCAAATATGTGAACAATCGGTTCTCTTTGTGGATGCCGCTTCCGGAAGTCCATTCTGGGCCGGGGCAACAAAAAATTAGCTTACCGGTTCTGCCAAAGTGGTGCGAACTGACTGAATCCCACCACTGATTTAAATGCTTATTTGCCAAAATTGTGTGTGTGTGTGTATGTGTGTTGGAAAGTCTAAAGCAAATGATTTGATTAGTTGTGAGAACGTGTGTGGAAGTAACCCACTTTTTCCTAGAATTAATGTATGCTTGTGAGCATGTCTCTATTCAAAAAATGTGTAATTTGTGTTACATTGGGCCACTACGTGATATAATAGTTCTACAGTGTTAATCCTATGAAGGAGAGTATCTTGCTTGTTTCTGTAGAACTCCAGTTTAGAAGTAGGGAACCTCTCAAAAGAAAGATACGTTAAGTTTTAGCTAACTGATAAAAAGTTCAGTACAAAAGATTCCGTTCAGAACACATTTTATTCTTATCTGTATACCGTATACTTGCTCAGCTCGGAGAAGGCCGGAGAAGTAAACAGGTTATTTATCAAATTTTTATCTTGCATTTTTTTCCCCAAGGAGTTAAAAGTGGCTTATTTGTTGCTGGGCAGAGTTCCTTTTTTTTTTGTAGGATTGTTATTGAAACTTTCAAAGAAGAAGATTAAAAAAAAAAAAAAGAACTCGGCGATAATATAATTATAACTGCTGTGAAGAGGCAGAGTTTTTCTTTCTTTTTTTCTTCCTTATTTTACATTTGTTTGCATTCTTTGCTTGCAGAGTTCCCAAAGAATTCATTATACAAGAATGGCCTTGATTTAGCTGCTCTGCTTAATGTTTGTTTGTTATCGGGATGAAAGTTGAGAGGCTCACAAATTGTATGAATTCTAAAAGATGCTTTAGTATGCAAAGGCAAGCATAGGTCAGTGTTTCACAACCTTGGCACTCCCAGAAGCTTTGCTGGCTGGGGAATTCTGGGAGTTGAAATCCGCACGTCTTCAAGCTGCCACGGTTGAGAAAGTCTGGATAGCTTCTCCACACCCAATGAATCTCAATTTATTTTATTTTTAACACAGCCCCATTATTTAACACCTTAAGCATGTTTTCTTGCGAGACAAAGTATTTCCGACAGGAGCAACAGGGTGAAGGCAACTTTGGAGATATAGGGAGTCCTTGAGTTATGACCGCAATGGAGCCTGCCATTGTTGTAATGGTTGTAAAATGACAACTGACTTGATTTCATGAATTATTATTGTTTTTGTGGCAGTTGTTAAGCAAACATGACAGTTAAGCAGATCCATTGTTTGCTATGCTGCGGTTTTGCAGAAAACTGGAAGGAAGGGCTGGTTTTCAGCAAAGCCATTGTAAAACAGGTGACCACAAGACGCTGCAAACGCCTGCAAATAAGGCCAAGTTGCCAAGCATCCAAAGTGTAGTCACGTGACTGTGCAGGGGTCACAGTCAGAACTTTGGATCTGGGTCATAAGTCCCCCTTTTCAGGTAGGTCTTAACTTTAAATGGTCACTAAGTGTCCAGTCACAAGTCAAGGACTACCCGTAAGCAAATAATTTCTCTGAACCAGCAAATGTGAAATGCAGTGATTTTGTGTGGTGGACACCGGTGACTCCTTTGTGAGGTGGTCTCCCCAAAATGTTTGGCGTTCACTATATTATTTATTGAGCGCATGGCATATCATAGATGGACTAGCATTAGTAACATTTCACCTAGATTAGTAAAACCCAATCAAATATAAATGTGAAAAAGATCTATGTTCAAATACCAATGTCTAGGCCAGGGGTCTTCAAACTTGGCCCTTTTATGACTTGTGGACCAACTCCCAGAATTCCTCAGCCAGGCACGCTGGATGAAAAATTCTGGAAGTTGAAGTCCACAAATCATAAAAGGGCCAAGTTTGAAGACCCCTGGTCTAGGCCATCTAACCACTGAAGGGCAGCATCATTTATATTAAAACAAAAACACAGATACTGGACCTGTATATGTTCTCAGCTTACAGCCGGCCACGATACGATCTGAGTGATTCACGATACAAAATTCTTAAGTGGAACTTAAAAACAAATCACACACCCACACCAAACCAGAGCAGCTATTCATGACAGCCTTTGATTTTAAAATCTTTTTATCTAGAGAGCTTTGAAGGGGATGCATTTGTATGCCTCATTTCAATGTAAGTGTAGAAAAATATGCAGAGTGGAGCTTTAGGCAAATAATAAACTGCTGAAGAAGTTCTGGCTTTTCTGTCATTTATGCCTGTAGAAATATTATTAGATTCAGGTACTAATATCTAATACTCTACACAAATGTAGGACATCCCAACATTTTTTGACCGCCTCCCCCCTCAACTATTGCCAAGTTATTGGTATAAGAAAATAAACATTTTTTTAATCAATATGAGATACTTGTAATTTTCTCTTTTCCTTTGCCTAGAACTGTATTGTGCATGTTATCTATATTAAATTAAGCATATGGAACTTGATATATCCTTCTTTACGTTCCATAAAATGACTATGCATTGGACTTAATAGCTTTTCCGTTTTAAAAATATTTTTTCTAAACTGTTTCAGATTATCAACATGTATGGTGAGCTAATAATGGACGCAGTCCCTGATAAGGTAGGAATCCTTCATTTTGTCTTTTTAGGTAAAATTAGCCAAATAAGATCCAAAACGAGCGGGAAGGAGAATAAAGAACTATCTTGAGCAAAAAAATGGAGAATCGGTTTATTTATTAAACAGGATTATTTATCAGTCAAATCACCTGGAAAGCTGGGTTATGGTGGGGATAGTAGAGTAGCTGAAGTGCTGTGTCTAACCTGCCTATGTTTTGTACATGTATTTTATGAATATTATTTAAATATTTATGCATAGGCTCATAAACTGGTTCATGAATAGAATAGAATAGAATAGAATTGAATAGAATAGAATAGAATAGAATAGAATAGAATAGAATAGAATAGAATAGAATAGAATGATTGAGCAGAAAGGAATTCGTCTCTGGTCCATAAGCTGTCAATATACATACAAACAACAACAACGATAGGAGAAGGTAATAGGAAAGATGAGAAGGATAATAGAAATACAGCTATATTACATGGCAAATATCCTTAGTCATAAGACAATGTTGTGGGAATTAGGTGTTTAACAGAATGATGGCATGGGGGGAAATTATGTCTCCTTGTGCCATTCAGTGCCCTATAGCAGCATCCTAAAGGGAGGAATTGAAACAGTTAATGTCCAGAATATGACGGGTCTGTAGATAATTTCTCATCCCTCTTTCTGGCTCATGCAGTATACAGGTTCTCAATGGAAGGCAGGCTGGTTGCAATTGTTTTTTCTGCAGTCCTAACTATCTGTTGAAGTTTGTACCTATCCTGTTTGGTTGCTGTACCAAACCAGATAGATAGATATCTAAAGATGAGCCCTTTTCCTTCTCTTGTTACATGCAGTAGCTTTACTGTTGTGGACTCAGTTCAGCATTGGAATTATGAACTCTGATTGGACCAGTAAATTCACTGATCACCTTGTCTTTATAGGTTCATTTCTTCAACAGCTTTTTCCATAGACAGCTGGTAACCAAAGGATATAATGGGGTGAAACGATGGACTAAAAAGGTATGATCCTATTTGCTGTTCTTGACAACCTTTGGCAGGTGAGAAGTGTTGAACATTGGAAAAAATGCATCTAAAATATATGAAGTTTATGAACTTTTCCCATTCATAAAAATATGAACATAATCTGTGTCAAAACCAAAACGTATGCTTCCAGGGTACCATTAACGGCATAGCTGGTGAGAATATTATTCTTTGGGGAACAGACCAAGGAAAAGTCTTTTTTGCCTTTTGGCTAAATTCAAGTGTGGTATCACAAAAATATGATTACTTTAATCGCTCGCGTAGGCCAACGTCTTCAAATTCTTTTGTCGTTAAAATAGCTTTTGTAAGTATTTATTTAGAACCATAAACGAAATGTTCCATTCTGCTCTTTGGAATTAGAAATTAAATTGGATTTTGTTACTTGACTTGTGTAGTAGAACTTTTGTTTTGTTTTGTTCACGCTTTGTGTGGAGCATTTTGAGCTCAGCCGAAAATGGCAGTTCCACCTGGCTGGATTTTAATTAAACTGAGAATGTGTGCTTTTCCCTCCTCTTTTTTAAAAAACCAAAACAAAAAAATCTGAGATTAAGGGTATCTTATTTTGCCACTTCAGCTCTCAGTTACTCTTCAAGTAAGCCATAGTTAATTCTCATTGTACAATTTTTATGAGCTGGAGTGATGTAGCTCTATCTAAATGGTCAAGTTAAATTTGCTATTTGAAAGCTGATTCAATTTCCAATCTTATTAATCATCTTGATCTGACTATTTTGGTCTGAATTCACTCCATTTTCTTTCTTTCTTTTTTTAAACTGTGGTGCCCAGTATTCCTAGTAGTAGGTACTAATCATCATCATAATCATTGGCTTAATGACGTTGGAGATGGCCTCTGCTCTGGTGGTTTGAGCCCTAGCACTGCATGGTGGGGGGGGGGAGCTCCCGCCTCTCGCCTCAGCTGCTGCCTACCTAGCAATTTGAAAGCATATTCTGTGCGAGTAGATAAATAGGCTCCACTTCGGTGGGGAGACAACCAGAGTGCTTCACGCGGCGGTTAAATCCTGCCGGCAATGAACAGAGCTGGTAAACAGGAAGCCAAACTATTACTCTGCATTAGCACTGTAGTTTCCTGGCTAATGTAACAATGCCATTATGCTAAATAAATAAAATCATCATCACCATCATCATCATCCTAGTGTTATTCCCACAAGTGCAAGGTGTGCTTTTTGGGACAACAAGCGCCATCTTGTGCGATCAAATGCAGCATCTGGATCTAACTCGCTCATTACCAGTTCACCATTGGACCTCCTTGCCCTTTGGCTTTTCTTTTGTTTCTAACACAAATAATCCTTTTTGTTGCTTTTAGTACCTCTTTTGTGTCTCCTTTTAGTCTTAGGCATACTCATTTGCAGTGGGATGTCCATGCTGCATTCCTAACTCTGTGTATATATATTTTTTCTTCACATACAGTGCAATGTCCTCATCCCTTCTGCTAGATCTTATCCTTCTGAAAAGCTGTAACCTTCCAATGCTATAGGATCATAATCCCTGTCAAGTTTATATAATGTCTTATCACGACATCTTTGTCTTCTGTTTATTTTTCATATTCTGCAATGGTGTAGAAACATCAGAGATTCTGAGTGTCACCTGCCAGTATTTGTGTTGTAATATCCTACAACATGCTGAATGCTCATCCTGGATTTCTCCCTTTGTGTTCTGCTTTACTTGTCCTAGGCCTTGTCAGCATGTTAGCTTCTGGGCTATTCCCATCCTGCGTCTTTGATTCCTGTTTTATGCCATTCTCATGAGACCGGAAAGTGCCTGCCAAACCATTTCTTCCCAATCTTCCTATATATTCACTGAAGTCCTTCACAAAGATAGTCCATTGATGTAGAACAGTGGTTCTCAACCTGTGGGTCGGGACCCCATTTGGGATCGATCGACCATTTCACGGGGGTCGCCAAGTAAGGCTGTCCACCATTTTTTTTGTCTGCCATTTTTTTTGTCCGCCATTTTTTCCCCTTTTCCGGCGGGTGCCTTACCTCCCTTGGGCTGGGCCAGCTGGTGGTCGGCCTGCTCCGTTTCTGCCGCTTGCCAGCTACGCCTCGGCCGGCGCAGGGGGCAGAACCGCGCATGCGCGGCGCTCCCGGGCACGGAAAGTCCTCGACTTACGACCGGTTGGGTAGTCCTCGACTTACGACTGGTTTAGTCCTCGACTTACGACCGGTTTAGTCCTCGACTTACGACCAGTTTAGTCCTCGACTTACGACCGGTTGGGGTCGCGGCATTAAAAAGGTTGAGAACCACTGATGTAGAAGCTAAACTCTTCTTGGTTTCACCATCTGCAGTACAACAGATGCTCATTTCCAGAGTCTTGTTCTCTCTACTTGCTTGGTGACCTTCAACTGAACAGATTGATGAAAAAATTACTTGTCCTCCCAGTTCACTTTCCTGGCAATAGATTCTTTCAGATATATTCTGGTCATGCTATACCAGGAGTCTTCAAACTTGGCAACTTTAAGACTTGTGGACTTCAACTCCCAGAATTCCTCCGCCAGCCCTGTGCTGTACATTCCCACATTATTGTCCCAAAAGTGCTTTTCAAAAGTCAATTGAACTTTCATAGATATTTTTTTTGGGGGGGAACCAGGAAAATAAGTCAAGAAGCTTCTTGAATGAGAAGTGAAACATTTTCAGGGAAAAATCTAGATAGATCCAGTTGACTTTTGAAATGGATCTTTGGGGCAACCATGACCTGGATGATTGAGAATCTCCATAGACATTGAATAATTTTGGTAACCTCTTTGTTCAGCTCTATAGAGATTGGCACCTGGAAGACAACACACCTCTCATGATGATGTATTGTGTCTGCACACAACTCCCTTGGATCCTATTAGCAGAGAATTGCCCATTATCATAATGTGGTCCTTTTTCCCTAAGTGGCTCCTGGTTTGGTTTCTTTTCTGTTTAGGATTTGGGCCCCAGGCTCTTGGGTAGCTCTTAAACTTGGGTTAATGTAGAGGTAGAACATTGGGTTCTGATTGAGAAATTGTATAAATGGTTTCATTTGTTCACCGGCTTCTTCTGCGATTATTCCGTCCACTCTATAGTGAGGTGACTTGATCCTTCCTACGTCACAGTGTTAATTCTTTAGAGACAAGATTGCAGATGCTGGTGGCGAAAAATTGGATGTTCTACCATTCCTGTATCTTTCTCCTTCTCCACATTCTTCTTCAGGCGCTAAGACTTTTGTTCCTTGATAATCGCAAAGAAATCAGAACCATTGTTTGGAGTTTTCATTGAGTCTTCTGAAGCTGTTAAGCATATGTCCTTTTGGCTTGTTCCGGAATTCTTTCCCGGTTTTGCCTCCTTCCAAACTCACAATATGTTCAGGGTGCTCAGTGCCAGATAATAAACGGGAGCCTACATTTTAGATTAATTAAAGCTTCATCCATAAATGGAAAATAAATCTAAGATTTATTCAAATACTTGCTTCGTTTGTAAATATATTTCTTCTCTCCATTAAGCTGCTTGCCTTGGACATTTTCTATCTCTCCTAGGCACCTACCAGATCTTGGGTTGGGTTGCAGAATTAAAGAGTTACTTCGGCCTTTAACATCATGAACTGATGGGCATTTCTCTCTGTGGAGCACCTTACATAAAAATGCTAATTTTATACTGAACACCATCACATTGTATGCTGTCTAATATTTCTGATTTTGAATAAGTCAGCACAGGAAGATTTTTTTCAGCGTTTTTTTTAAAACAAATTAAAAGTTCTGATTTATTTGGGTAATTGCATCAAATAAATGACCGCTGAGAAGGAGTATTGACTCCCATATGACTGGGTCCAGGATATGCATTCTTTTATTGATGGAGGACAGGTTTTTTTTTATCCTTTACCAGGAATTTCACTGGCCAAGATCATCACGCAAAATGGGTAAATGAAATGGAATAAAAAATGTGAACGACAGCACACTCTTTTTTTTAAAAAAAAAAAAAATCTACCCCCTCCTCTGCCATCTGAGCCCCAGATTCCTCTTTTATCGCTTCACTAAATTTCAGCAAACATTTTTACTGATTGTACTACTAAAACGCTGGAAATGTTTAAATTGCTGTTTGGTGGCTTGACCCCCACAAATGTGTAAACAGTTGGGTGATGATTGAGGAACCCTGGGTTCAAGTACTCCCTCAGCCATGGAAATTTCTGGAAATTTCCCCAGGGGACTTGCTGCTAGCCAGTCACTCTCGGCCCAGCGTACCTCACAAGGTTGTGGTGGTGAAAAAACTCTGAGAATACTGTATTCACTGCTTGTCTTTCCTGGGGGAGAGGCTGGATATAAATCTAAAAAACAGCTTTAAAAGTTATCATTGACCCAGAACCACACCGCTGTTTCAACAAGGGTCTCTCGTTGTCCTCTTGTGTGTTTGCTCTCTGCCTTTCGGAATGAAATGTGTCTAATTAATTGGAATTCCAAAAAGCGTACGGGGAAAAAGAAATATAACCGTGTTGTGTGATTTTTATTGGTTCCCTAATGATCTTTTTGTCAGGGATATTCTGAAGAAAGAAGTGTTCAGACAGTCGTGTGTTCTCTCGCCCGTTTCTTTTCCCAACGACTGTTGGTATTTTACTTTTTCCACTGTCTCCTGTTTAAAAAAAACATCTTCAGATATTTAAGGAGGCCTTCTTAAACGGCTCTTATTTCATCAAGGCCAGAAAATGGCAGGAGGCCACTACCATCAGCCTGATTTCAAGAGTCCTCCTTGGTTCAGACCATATCCTTGCCCGTGATTGTGAGAATGGAAAAGAGAAAGATAGTACAGAGAGCAAGGTTCTTGGAACTTGTCCTCTACTAGTATTTTTTTTTTACCAATAGAAGAAAATATTTCTAGCTTGCGGTTGAACTGTGGGATCCTTGGTGCTTTCTGAGCTTGGCGGTCTTCTTGCAGAGGTTTCATTACCCAACTACGTAACATCATCAATGCTGGACAGGAGTGGGGTTTTGCTTGCCATTCCCTTCCAGCACTGATGATGTTATCTAGCTGGGTAATGAAACCTCTGCAGAAAAACAGCCGAGCTCAGAGAGCAACAAGGACCCACTAGTATGTTTACAAGTTGGGCACCGTTTTTGACCTGATTTGGGAGATAAGTTGGGACACATGGTGGCAGCATAAACCTAGCGCCGGTCTGCAGCTCACCATCGTACCTGCAGCTGCAAGGGAGATGGCCTTGTCCATGCTCCTGTGCCTTCCAAAGTACTTCTTGATGCTTGCTCTGAATTGTTTCAGATTCTCAAATGTTGCTTATCCTCTCACCTGGCCTTCACTCATCTGCATTACAGCTTGGCTGGTCTGCTTAAGTTTGTCCAGATCCAGGGGTATTGCTAGAATCTGGGGCAGCCTGCGTGCAGCTGGCGCTCTTTTAGAGAGGTTAGGATTGTCATCAAAGCCGCAGTTGTCTTTGGCAAAAGAATTGCGCCTTGCAGTCCAGGCAGCTATTCTGCCTCTTTGAGTGGGAAGGGGAGAGAAGCGCTGCTATCCATGTGGAACTGCTGCCCGAAATGATATCGGTGGCATTCTTTGTATAGCCACTGTTGTCTTAAGAAGTAACCTTGGGGTTATTCATTTGTTCTGTCAGAAAGTATTGCCTCAACCTTTGCATTTCCCCTTTTACAGCCCCTGCCGTGGGGAGCTCAGGTTTGAATGCAGCTTTGGGTGGAGAATGGAAAATTCTCTTCGCAGGATCTCTGTAACGTTGCAGATAGAACTTGGCTTTGAGCCGGAAGCCATGCTCCTGGTTTTAACCCCTTGGTCCTAAAGTCATGTGCAAGCAAAACAAAAAGTCTTTCTTTTCCAGCCTTCGTCCTGAGAGCGCTGCCACGATGTTGATGCCTAAAAAAAAAAAAAAAAATCGCATTGCAATCTATGAACTCCTTTTTAAGGAGGGTGGGATGGTAGCCAAGAAGGATGTCCACATGCCTAAGCATCCAGAACTAGCCGACAAAAATGTGCCCAACCTCCATGTCATGAAAGCAGTGCAATCCCTGAAATCTAGAGCAGTGGTTCTCAACCTTTTTAATGCCGCGACCCCCAACCGGTCGTAAGTCGAGGACTAAACCGGTCGTAAGTCGAGGACTTTGCCTGGGAGCGCTGCGCATGCGTGGTTCCGCCCCCTGCGCCGGCCGAGGCGTAGCTGGCAAGCGGCAGAGACGGAGCAGGCCGACCACCAGCTGGCCCAGCTCAAGGGAGGTAAGGCACCCGCTGGAAAAGGGGAAAAAAAATGGCGGACAGCCTTGCTTGGCGACCCCCGTGAAATGGTCGATCGACCCCAAATGGGGTCGCGACCCATAGGTTGAGAACCGCTGATCTAGAGGCTATGTGAAGGAACAGTTTGCCTGGAGGCATTTTTACTGGTATTTGACCAATGAGGGCAACCAGTACCTGCGAGATTATCTCCACCTACCACCTGAAATCGTGCCTGCCACTTTGCGCCACGGCTGTCCTGAAACAGGCAGACCCAGGCCCAAAGCTTTAGAGGGCGAACGTCCTGCTCGTCTTACACGAGGAGAAGCTGATAGGGATACCTATAGAAGAAGTGTAGCTCCTCCTGGTGCAGACAAAAAGGCAGAAGCTGATGCTGAATTTCAATTTAGAGGTGGATTTGGACGTGGGCCTGGTCAACCCCCTCAGTAGAAAACTTGCTGTTATTTGCATCTTGTGTATAATACAAGCAGAAAAAAAAAACCACAAAAAAACCTGGCTCCCAGGATCACAGGTTCCACCTTTCTGTCTCTAATAAAATAGATTGGCCTTCATCGGAAATTAGCCAATCTTGGAATCATGGCTGCCTAGGATTTCCAGACCAACTGCATTTACCAATTCCTCGTGGTAAATTAAAGGCGTACAAGACAGGAAGGGAGCTTTGTCTAGGTCAGGGGTAGGCAACCTTGGCTCTTTTATGACTCGTGGACTTCAACTCCCAGAATTCCTGAGTCAGCCATGCTGAGGAGAAAGGGAGAGGTTTCCATGCTGAGCCATGCTGGCTGAGGAATTCTGGGAGTTGAAGTCCACGAGTCATAAAAGAGCCAAGGTTGCCTACCCCTGGTCTAGGTTTTTGGGCTGTAAGTTTCGTTGTTCCTGACGATGGTGCTGATGCCAGTTGCCGTTTAACATCCTCAGAGCACGGATGCAAAATGTATATATGACCTGAGAATCAGAAATGGGGACGGTCTGTATGTGAAGGGCCAAAATAAGCCTTGCAGATACACATTTCAAACTTCGGAAATTCTCCCCCGGTAAAAGCTGTGAGGCTCCCTCGGCTTGCCTTGTAAACCTTGGAAAGGTTATTAAGTTGATGGAGATTCCAACCTCTGGTTTGGAAGGCAGGAATTCCTCACCCCAGGTAAAGAGGAAGGAGGCATGGTGCGTTTGTGTGGAATTGGCAGGCAGTGTACCCTGCATTTCCTCTGTCTCTTTGTCTTATTGTATCCAGGGAGGGCCCTGTTGGGATCCTGGTGGGGTTTTTTTATGGTTCTGTGGGAATTAATGAGGCATTCAGCATGGTGGGCTGGTGATGTATTGCTTGCTCCTGGTGATGGATGACCTGCACCTTTTTTTTTTTCAGGTGGACCTCTTCAAAAAGACCCTCTTATTAATTCCTATTCATCTGGAAGTTCACTGGTCCTTAATTACTGTGAATCTCCCTAACCGAATTATTTCATTTTATGACTCTCAAGGCATTCATTTTAAGTTCTGCGTAGAGGTAAGAGGAACCGAGGCTCTTCTAATAAAAGGTGACCATCGTTTCATACCCCAAGGAGCTTGGTCGTCCCCTGGATAGAGCTGCCCTCAGTGTAGCACAGTCATTCTGATTTACAAAACTCCAGCCGTCTTTCGTTAAAGGGATAGATCAGGGGGTAGGCAACCTTGGCTCTTTCATGACTGGTGGACTTCAACTCCCAGAATTCCTGAGCCAGCATGGCTCAGCTTGGAAACCTCTCCCTTTCCCCTCAGCGTGGCTGGCTCAGGAATTCTGGGAGTTGAAGTCCACCAGTCATAAAAGAGCCAAGGTTGCCTACCCCTGGGATAGAGCATCAGTTGGTTAATGCTTTGGGTATTATTGTAACCATTAGATCAGGGATACCCAACCCCCTGTCTGTGGACTAGTACCGGGTTGCGGCATGCCAGCAACTGGTCTGCACAAACAAGCAAAGCCCCATCCTTGGGATGCAGGCAGCACACAAAAAAACCACGCACCCTCCGGTCCATGGAAAACCCTCTGTCCACGGAACTGGTCCCTGGTGCCCAAAAGGTTGGGGACCTCTGCATTAGATTGTTGAACATGGGGAAATGATAAGGCGTTGTAGCATCTAAATACCAAACTCAATGCCACAATTTTTGTCTATGTCTATGTCTATACCAGGTAGTCAGGTAGTCCTTGACTTACAACCATTCGTTTAGTGACTGTTCAAAATTACAACGGCACTAAAAAGTGACTTATGACCGTTTTTCACACTCAGGACCTTTGCAGCATCCCCCGTGGTTACATGATCAAAAAATTGGACGCTGCTTGGCAACTGGCTCATAATTTATGACGGTTGCAATTATCTTGGGATCATGCAATTTCCTTTTGCGACCTTCTAACAAACAAAGTCAATGGGAAAGCCACATTGACTTAACAACTGTGGCAAGAAAGGTCGTAAAATGGGGCAAAACCCTCCTAACAAAAGTCTCACTTAGTATCAGAAATGTTGGGCTCCATTGTGGTTGTAAGTCGAGGACTCCCTGTATTTTAGTAGTCTAAAATCTCTTTCTTACAATTTGGCTGGTGCCATCATCGATAAGCTTTCACTTAGACCAGGGGTAGGCAACCTTGGCTCTTTTATGACTCGTGGACTTCAGCTCCCAGAATTCCTGAGCCAGCATGGCTCAGCTTGGAAACCTCTCCCTTTTCCCTCAGCATGGCTGGCTCAGGAATTCTGGGAGTTGAAGTCCACGAGTCACAAAAGAGCCAAGGTTTCTCACCCCTGGGCTAGACTATATTATTTACAAAATATACAATGTATTCTTGGCCGTATATTGTTAATTCTAACTGGGCTATACGTCTTACCACTTTTTCCTCAGTTCTTAATATCTTTACCAATCTAGTATTCTCCAAATTTACTGTGATTGGAAGTCTCAGTGGTCCCGGCCATTTTGGCCCAAGACCAGCATAGTTAAAAGATTTTGGGAATTGTAGTCCATAGTAACAACAAAGCGAGGGTGCCTGTCCATTCTTAAAGCTGTCTTAAATAACTTGCAATTTGTGTCCGTTATTGATCCTTCTCCTTGCGGTAAAGCTCTGCAGACTTCATAGACAGATTTGTTGCAAAGATAAAATGAATTAAAACCCCGCGAGGTTAATTACATTGAAAGCTAATGATTCCTGCAAGATTTACCCAGGATGTTTTTAAATCATGGCCATTAAGGGATCTTTCTGTTTCAAGCCAAACGCTTTTTATTGTATCCCACTGACTCTCCGAGGGCCCAATGTGTAGGGAAGTGCTTGTTTAAGAAACTGGCCGAGCCAAACAGGCTTTAATTCATATTCCTCCTCCCATATATTTTTTTTTTCCTAAAAGAACATACGGAAATACTTGCTGACAGAAGCTAAAGAAAAGAATCGCCCTGATTTCCTTCAGGGTTGGCAGACGGCTGTTACAAAGGTAAGTGCTATTCATGCAGGCAAGGTATTTTTGTGGTAATACCTGGCGGAAGGTTGGACTTTGTCTAAAATGAAAGCTTTGCGTTGAGACCAGGAATGAGCAATTGGGAGAGCTGCATTTGACAACGGCAGTGTGGGGTCAGGGAGAGGGCCTCAGTGGACAGGGTGAAAAGGGAAGCTGGGGGGGGGGATATGTTAAGGTTCCCCCTTCCCCACAACTTTGGAACTAATTCTTTTTTGTAAATTTTTTAATTGATTTTCTAATTTCACATTTAAATATTTGAAAAGCAACGGGGCGGCTGAGTTAGTCAATTATTCAATAACATACAATACTTTGGAACTAATTTTTACCGTGTTGGGTCTTCTTTAGGACAGGTAAGTCGGTCATCCCCGACTTGGGACAACAACTGACCCAAGATTCCTTTTGCTAAGGGTGACGGTTGCTAAATGAATTTTGCCTCCTTTTACGACCTTTCTTGCCCCGGCTGTTAAGTGAATCACTGCAGTGGTTAAGTTAGTAACGAGGTTGTTAAGCTAATCTGGCTTCCCCATTGACTTTGCTCGTCAGAGGTTCACGCAAGGTGATCACATGACCCCAGGACGCAGCAACTGCCATAAATACGTGTCGGTTGCCAAGCGTCCGATATTGTGATCACGTGACCGTGAGGATGCAGCAACGGCCGTAAGTGTGAAAAACGGCCGTGAGTCACTTTTTTTCGTGCTGTTGTAACTTCGAACAGTCACTGAATAAACTGTCGTAAGTCAAGGACTACCAGTACCGTATTTTTCATAACTTCCTCGGATCGAATGGTGGAGAACCACGGAGTTTTAATTAGAGAAGGATTTCCAAACCTGGGAGGGGGGGGGGAAATTGGTGTCTATAATCAGTCCTGGGGCTACTGATGGCCCAGTCCTACTCTAGACCAGGCACCTTCCAGATACTTACCTTGTGAGTGCAAGGCTAGAGGGAGGTTGCTGTGATCCGGGCAATTTCCAGATGTCTGAATTTCAGCCCCAGAACTTCCAACCAGATGTTCATCACCAGGCTTCCCCCACCCTCCAATAATGTATCATTTAAAAGTGGAGCTCTGTCTGTAACGTCAAACAGAAAAATGAAAATTAGAACGTTTCAGTAGCTGAAGCAGCTCTCAGCTGCCAAAAACATAACCATCGTGGAATCCGAGCGTAACCTGCCTACCAGATCTTCTCTTTAGAAAAATGCTTGTCTTGCCTGCAAAGTACAGCTTAGCTGCTGCTTAACCATAGCATCGTTACGCTAATTCCCTATAATTATAAAGATGGATTGAATACAAATCAGGCTTATGTAGCTTGTTCAGGATATCTCTGAATTTGCGGGCTGGTTAATTTTATGTTCGTTGCTTGCAAGGAGCAGTACACATCTAGTTTGCCTGGTTGGGTGTCCCTCCCTATAAGTTGGAAGCAAAAGTCAGAATTTCTAGCCAGATATGAGAGTT